>NC_046155.1:175964761-176085375 GCF_011064425.1 Rattus rattus | reverse complement strand
AAAAAAACAGTTTCTAGTCTGAAGAGATGGTTCACCTCATTATGCCATGGAATAGTAAGACAGGGAGGCAGATTATTTGCCCAAGGCCAGCCTGGATCATACAGTTGGTTCCAGTATTGACAGATCAAGGAATGTGTAATGATGGCATGCCATATTTTGTGAGGTGGTCACAATTCAGGTTTTTCTGATAATATAACAAATATTCACACACTGAGAGAACACTCAATTCCACAACTGCATTTTTAAGACATCTATAGAACAATTGCTATACGTGTTTGGAAAGCGAGACTGTAGAAGTGCAGAGTCTAGTTGTAACCTCATACTTGTCCCTCAGTCTATGGTATCTAGAATACAAGTTTTATCTCATCGCTTCCCAGGACTTGCTCACCATCTAACACCACTAGAGTGAAGGGTCCCTTCAACACTGGTCACTTCCACACTTCTAAGTTGTCCCTCACAATGCTCACTGTTCAGTTAAAGCATTTTTTTTCTGGCTTAATGATGTGGACAAGTGTTTCTAAGAAGTGATTCATCATGATCAGCATACACCTTGTGACATGATTTTGTGATCCTCTACAGGCACGAGACCTGAATAATTTTAAATGTAAAATTGAAGACTTTATCCACTTTGACTTGAGATTTCTGCAGAGTGATAAATATGGATTTATTTCTATTCTTCCATGTACAGACAACCAGCACCAGTTGGTGAAGATACACTACTTTCTTCCTAGAATTATTTTGGCTTCTTTGTAAAAGGCAATTGTCTGCAACTGTGCAGTATTATTTCTGAGACTTTAATTTTTATCCACTAATCAATCTGTCTGTTTCTATACCAACACCGTACATTTTCATTACTCTAGATCTGTAGAACAGTTGAAGTCAGATTGTGAGATCTTAATGGTTGTCAATGGGTGATTTAAGCTTTAGCAGAATTTCTTTTACAAAAGTGTGTATCCTTGTGTTTGTGCAAACAAAATAAGAATCAAAGCAATTTGATTAATATGTAATATCTTTTATCTCTTATAATTTGTTTTGTATTGAAGTCTATTTTGTCATCTACTGGAATGGCTCCAGAAGCTTGCTCCTTAGATATATTTTTATAAAATTTTTTTCCAATTTTTATTCTGAGATAATGTATATATTTGAAGTTGCGGTATATTACTTGTATACAGCAGGATTGATTAGATGAAGAAAAGCATTTGAAAATACCCAATACTACTTCATATAAAATAATGGCAGCCAGTAGAGATACGTATGAATTGCCTAAATATGATGATTATATTTTATATCACATATATAGCCAGCAATAATAATTTAGATATTTTTTTAAAATAGCACTTAATTTTTACATCAAATATTCAAGTTGTGGAGAATTACAAGACTATGACTGGTGCAGTTAGTATGAAAAATAAATTGTACTTGAGATAGGTTGTGTATCTAAACTGAGTTTGGAAAAGTGTTGGTAAACAGGGACAAAAGAATTTATTGAGTATGACAATTTTGTACCAAGTCTCACAAAAGACTCCAGTATGGATGGCAGTACATGTAGGAGTATGCTATAGTTGATACACAGCTCTGATGGATTTTTCTGAAAGTAAACATGAGTGAGCATACTAAAGAAATTATTTCTGTCAATGTTTTTGTTTTTATTTGTGATTGTTCACAATATGCAAGATTGTATGAATTTCAAGGATTTTCAATAAATGAGTAAATAAAGCATACCGCTTAGGTATTTTACTTTCAAAAATGGATGTTATTCATTATTGCACATATGCTGATTTTTTGTGGGTACACAAAACTTTATTGATGGTATTCAAAGAGTAAGGATGTCTCCATAGATTTATCGTTATTGTGGGGAGACTGGGATGGAAATTTTGGAGGAGATGCTCGATCAAGGGGGCCAAATTGGGATGGGAAATTCTCAGCAACTGAGCCGCTTCTCTTTCTCAGTATCCTTCCTGGAGGGCTGTAGGTGGTCAGGTTCTTCTTCTTTGAGCCCATGCAATTCATAGGCCTAATACCTGCTACTGAAGCCATATTCATTGTCATACCGTGTAATGAGCTTTACAAAGTTGTCATGGAGAGCAATGCCATCAACATCAAAGAGGAAGAGTAAAGTTTCAAGGAAGCCCCTACAGATAAACTGATCCTCAGTGTAACCCAAAATGCCATTTAATGCTCTCTCAAATGTCTGCTTCACTCAGTTTCTGGATGTCATCATATTGTGCAGGTTTCACCTTGCCAGGATGACCTTGCACAGACTGGCTTGGGACCAGTGGTTGCAGGGATGATGTTCTAGGCTAAACCATGGCTGTCACATAACAGCATTCCAGGGACTCATCAAAGCTTCTGTGAGTTATTGGATAGCATAGGGACTGTGGTCTTGAGCACTTCCATGATGCCAAAGTTGTCATGGATGAACTTAGCCAGAGGGGCAAATCATTTGGTGGTGCAGGATATATTGTTGACAATATTGAGTGAGTTGTCATATTTCTCTTGGTTCACACATATCACAAACGTCGGGGTATAGGCCGAAGGGGCGGAGATAATGAATGTTTTGGCCTCAACCTTCAAGTGGGCCCAGGCCTTCTCCATGGTGATGAAAATGCCAGTAGACTCCATGGCAAACTCACCACCAGCATCAACCTATTTGATGATAGCAGGATCTTACTCCTTGAAGATGGTGATGGCTTTTGTGTTGATCACAATCATCCCACTCTCAGTCTCGATTGTGCCATTGAATTTGCAATGGGTAGAGTCAGTGAAGCCTTTGTTGATGACAAATATCTCCATTTTGCCAGATGCAGAGAAAACAACCCTGGTAACCAGGCACCCAATACGGTAAAATCTATTCACTCAAACCTTCCTTATCTTTTGTACAGGACTTGCACTGCCCAAGTAAATGTGGCTGTCTCTAAAACAGTGAGGAGCTGAGGGACATAATTTGCATTCTTAGAATTTACCATTTTATTCAATGGAAATCAATTCTTAAATATAATTATTTAGACTAACATTCATAAAACAATTTTATATATATTGAAGGAACTAGTCTTTATGTAATGCAGAGATCATTGAAAAATATTTGAAGTTAAACACATAAGATTTCTGGGTCTACTGTTATTATAGTTACATCACAGTTTATATGACAAAGAAGAAGGGTTTACATACAAATATGAAACTTTTCTCAAACCTTCAAGAATTATATAATCTTGTTAAAAAGATTTGAGGATATAACAGGATGTTATCATTTTAAACTAAAGACTGTCTGAGAAAAATCAGACTTTCCTGAGTCTGGAAATAACAGTGTTTTTTTTTTATTTATTTTTAGCAGTGTGTGTGTGTCTGTGTGTATCCATGTTTATGAGTGTGTTTGTATGGTTGTGGGTGAGCGCACATGTGTATCCACATCTTTGCACAAAGAAAGTAGTGGAGGTATTTGCACACTTAATAGGCATGAAGTAATTGTGAATGAATGTATCATGTGAAGCTGGTAGTAAGAAATACCGGTAAAAATATCATTTTGGATTGAAAATTACACATGCACACAATGTCATGAAGGGAGAAAGAGGCTGATTGAACTGATTCAGTAGCAAGATTAGAAAACAATAATGTTAATGGAGGTACAGATATTAACAGAATGTATGCTACATTTTTGTCAGTGTGCCATAAAGAAAACTGAAATAATGTGTGGTATTTCAAAAATAATATTTATTATTAAACACAAAAATATGAATACTAAATCTGGAGTACTGCAAATTTCATTTGAACTTTTTTTTGGAGAGTTTTATCTACTTACATTTCAAAAGTTATCTCCCTTCACAGATAGTCCTTGCAAAGCATCTAGACCATCCCACCTGCTCCCTGATTATATGAGGATGTTCCACCAACCACTTACTCATTCCTGCCTGTCTGCACCAGCATACCCTTATGTATTTTCTCAGGACCAAGATCCTCTCCTTCCACTGATGCCTCTGTTATATATGCAACTTAATCCATTGGTTCTTTCATGTGTAATTTTCTTTTGGTAGTTTAGAGCATGTGATCTCTGTTGTTCTTCCTATTGAGTTGTAAACCACCTTAGCTCCTTCAATACTTCCCCTATGTCCTTCATTGGAGTATTCATGGTCAGACTGATAGTTTCCAGCAAGAATTTGCATCTATATTGGTCAGTTTCTGGCAGAGCCTTTCAGAAGACAGCTGTATCAGGCTCCAGTCTGCAAGGACTTCTTGAAATCAGCAATAGTGTCTGGTTTTGGTAGCTGCATGTGAGATAATTTCCGAGGTTGTGCAGTCTTTATATGATGTTTTCATCAGTCTACACTCTACTTTTTATTTCTCTATTTCCTTCACACAGGAAGAATTCTGAGTTAAAATATTTGAGAAGGATGTATGTCCCCATCCCTCTCACTTGAAATTTCCTTCTGTATTCTTATGAAGAATTTTCCATTCACATTCTTCTAAATACAAGTCTAAGCATTCTAGGACACCTTATAACAGAATCAGAAGTCTTACATATGAAAAATATTGACTTTTAAGTGTACAGCAATATCCAGTGCAAAGCACTAAACTTGTTTGTATCATTATAACACAAAATTTGGCTTATCATTCCATAAACCAATGAGTTGCCTACATGTGCTCTCATTTCTTTCAGTCTAAATCCACTGGAAAAGGTTCATACAATACATACAATATTCATACAATATTCATTAAACTCATGATTGCCAATTGTAATGCTAGATTTAAAGTAAGAATAGATGTGTAGAAAGATTGTACGAGAAAAGTTTACACATTAGAACTTAGTGCTGTTTCATAGTCACTAGTTGTTTCTAAGATACAAAGAAGATATTAATAAAAACCACTTCCTAACAGCCACTAGTACAATGAAA
Organism: Rattus rattus; assembly: GCF_011064425.1. Classification (NCBI taxonomy): domain Eukaryota; kingdom Metazoa; phylum Chordata; class Mammalia; order Rodentia; family Muridae; genus Rattus; species Rattus rattus. The sequence goes on along the minus strand of NC_046155.1, from coordinate 176,080,489 downwards.
ATGAGCAAAAAATATGTAGGAAAATAAAGGCAATGTAGAATAGATTTGTCAACATAAGTTTTTAAATTGAAAAAGAAACATGAGAATCAGGGTGGAAGATCATGATTTGAATTAAAATATTTACATTACATTACTTTTTCATTAGTATTCAATGTTTGGAAAGTAGAGTGACAGGAACTAAAATTCCAACCACAGAGTACAAATGGGGGTACCATTGGTCCAGCTTGAAATTTAGTAGAGGAGTCCCTTATTTAGCATCACTGGAGGGGGTGTCTCTTGGTCCCATGGAGGCTCCATGATGCAGGGTAGGGGAATGCTAAGGAGTTGAGACAGGACTAGGTGGGGTTATGGATAAGAATTCTCAGAGAGGAAAGGGAAGCAAGGGAATAGGGGATTTGTGGAGGAGAATCTGGGAGGGGAATAAAATTTGAAAAGTATACTATTATAATTACCAATAAAAAGAAAGAATAAAAGGAAGAAAGCACAGAGCATGACATTCTCTCTGGATCTTTTTGAAACTTTAATATTCAATCTTTATCATTTTAACTGACTGTGGATCAGTGAACTACTGAATAATTTTTGGTAGTTAGATTAAATATATTTCTGACTTGTTCTGTTTATTGATTCTCAAGAAAATGGAAGCAAAAGCATTGTTTTGATACTGTGTTCATGCCACTTGTATGACATAATCAATACCGTATATGGTCTGTGGATCTCAGGGACTATAACCATGAGCCTGCCTATTCCTGTCTTGAATCTTGTAGTACAATGTCCTGTGTGTCTGCAGTAGCTCTGAATGTACCATTAGTGGATTTCTTACTGTAAATGTTCTGATACAATCTACTGAAATCATTTCTAATTTTGTCCATATAATAACCTTGTTAAAAACTTACAACACCAAACTAGAAAAAAGGCTTCCTTCCAGGCATTAACAAACGTGAGTGATATCATGGAGCCTGAGAATGAATAATTCTCCAAAGTATTTACCAATCTGTGTTACATGAGCTGTGGTCACCAGTTGCAGAGCCCCAGGGAAGAAAGTGCTTAAACTTCTTCCAAGGCTCAGAAGCAATTTGGAATAACAAAATGAATCATGAATATTCAACCTCTTCTGTACACAGAGTAATAAAAGATGATAGAAATTTGATGTGCTCATGTGCAAGGCATTTCACAATCCATACTGCACAGGGTTAAGGCAGGAAAAATATGTTCATTTTGATGGTAGTATTTTTCCTCCTCAACTTTCCACTTCTCATGGCAAATTTCATTGATTCCTGGTGCTTTTGGAGAAGAAATTTGAACGAAGTCAAGAAAAAAGACTTGGATATAAGTTGTGCCTTCATCCTTGGAGCAGTTCAGTTGCCTATGGAGAAAGATTATTACAATGAAACTCTTAATGTCCTGTAAGTGAATTTGTATTTTCCATGTAAATTTCCATGACATCTTTCATATTTCTTGAGTATTCTGAGTATGACGATTAGGTAAATTCTTGAGTCTTCTGTCATGTTGTTAAGTCTGAACACCACTAAACAAGCTTAATTATTTTACAGATTCAATCCTATTTTCTCCTTTTAATTAATCCAGTGAAGGTTTTATTTTTCTTCCAGGTGACTTCTGACTTAAAGCCTGGAAGCTGAGAAAGAAAGGAATATCTACATGGATCTTTCACATAAAGCACTCCTAATAACAGTTTATGTTGCACACTAGACAGTGATGACTTATTGAGTTTGATCCCATAATATTTCATTAAGTTTTATCCCAAGTGCTTGAAAATATGTGGTCATAAATTCTGCTGATAATCTGTACTTCAGTGTTTTGCTTCTCTAGCATATGCTGGTTCCAGTAATATTTACGGTGCATATAGTTATCAAGATATTTACATATGTGCAAACTTACTCCCCCAAATTCATTGCCTGTGGTCACGTCTTGCCTTATAATGCTTCATCAAGTTTGGAAAGAGAAGATGTTTACACTCAGAATTTCATAATTCATATGAATGCCTGTATGTATATGGTTGTATGTAATGAGAAAGGAATATTTAGGTCATTAGAGGGCAAGACATCCAACTGTTTTAAAAGATAAAATCCGAAAAGACCCGTGGTTGTGTGCTTCACATTGTTCTTATACAATCACTGGCTTTTGTCTTTTATAAATTTCAGTTTGGCACTCTTTTTAGAATAAAATATATTTGAAACATATGAAATTAAATGATATGTTTACATTCCTGGAATAGTGAGGCTATCAATAACAGTGGTGCCCCTTGTCACTGGCATAGGTTACAATTGTAGTGTTGGAGAGTCATAACATTTGAGAAAAGAGATATAGGAATTTTCCATTAGATTTTTGTCATTGTTTAGAAACATGTTTACTCTTTGCATGTCTAAGTTGGTATATCTTTTACCCCTTTATGATATTTATATCTTATGAGACTTTTTGCAGTAATCTTAGAAAATATATTTACAAATATTACTAATGTGACATCAATACCTATTTTAGTGTGTATCTGATAGTTGTTTTAAAACACAGCGCTCTAGACTGCTGGGCTACACAGACAGTTTAAGTAACGATGTTTCCTAAAGTTTCACTGAAGAAAGTAGTTTGAACACTCTACAAGTTTTGTTCTTAAAATGCTTTTGTATATTAGTAACATTTCTAATTGACAATTTTGCATGTGGTAATAGAGAATATCATAAAATCAACAGTTTTATAGAGTATAGAATGAAAACACCACAGGGATACAATTTTTGGTGAAAACCTTATTTAATTTTCCTCTAATTTAATCATTAAACATATAGGCATTTGTTTATTTTTTATTGATCAGATTGTATTAAATGGCAAGGATGACACGGGAAATATTAATCTTTACATAAACATAAACAAAGTATGGTATTATTCCATTCCCACTATCTTCTGGTCACTTTCATTAAAAAAATGAACATATTACGTCAAAATTTCTTCTATACTATAAACATATAATACTTGCAAATACAAATATCAGTGCAATTTACTTATTTTCCTAGTTCTCAGTAGGATGCTAGCATTATTTTATTTTAACTGGAAAAGTTGCCAAAGATATTTAGTAGAAATTAAATTATAAAGATGAGAAATACCCAGAGCGAATATGTCACAATCCTTTGTTAATAGAAAGTAGGTTAATGATACTTGGATGTTGGGGCAAGCCCTTAATTTCTGCACTAAGTACCTGGCACATGTGTGTACTGGCACATTTGAAGTGAGTATAGACTGCAGAAAAGTATCTTATAAAACACTCAGATAAAACTGATAAAGCTAAGAAGTATATGCTGACAGGAGACTCATATAGCTGTCTCCTGAGAGGCACAAGCAGAACATGCCATATACAGAGCTGAATCGTAGGAGCAAACCTTTGAACTGAGAACAGGATCCCAGTTAGAGGATTAGAGAAAGGATCGAAAGTGCTGAATGGTCTTGTAACCTTATAAGAGCAACAATGCCAACCAACCAAAGCTCCCAGGGACTAAACCACTACTCAAAAACTATACAAGGACTGATCCCCGACTCCAGCTGCATAGCTATCAGAGAATGGCCTTGTTGGGTACCAATGAAAGGAGAAGCCCTTGATCCTGCTAAGGCTGCACTGAATAGTGAAGGGAATGTAAAGGGCCAGTTAAAGGGGTGGATGGCAAGGGGAACACCATTATAGAAGAAGGGGAGTGGGATGGGATATAGGGATTATGTTCAGGAGACCGGGAGAGAAAATAACATTTGAAATATTAATGAAAAAAATAACCAATGAAAGAAAAAATAAATAAAATTAATTGTAGTGGGATAAAGTTTCATGTGGGTAATAGAATAAGAATTTATGATCAAAGATAAAAACACCTGTAAAAAGAGTAAAAATAAAACACTCAGATATATTGCCCTCTTATGACCAAAGTAATTCTTGCTCAAACATATACAAATATATGCATAGACATGTATGATTTGCCAAATACATGTTTGATATTTGAATTTATATATTTAGAAAACATTTACTTTCACCGAAAGATAGAACGAAAAAATTAACAAGATGAGGGTAGATATGGTGGGACATGTTAAGAATATTGGACAATAATTATAAATGATTATAAGTATAGGAAAAAGTTTTGCGGCAAAAAGACTATTATGCACTGAGAAATAAATCATGTTCTCAGCTCCTAACAAATTCAGGTAATTTCACAAGAAAATATCATAAACTCAATAGCTCTCATAACACACATAATTTTTATAATGCTTAATAATTTCAAAATGAATTCATGATCTGAATTACTGTTTTATCCATATCTTTTTTTTTTCTCTTTACTTTCTGAGTAGGCACTCAAAACCAGAGATGGAAATTTTCTGTAAGTGGCGTAAATACCATATCTTATTATGGGAGACATACTGACATAAACTTTTAAAATATTTATATTTTATAGGTTATCATGTCATCCCACACTCAGAACAAGCCAGCTGTTTCCATCTTCAGAGGTCAAAAGCTGAAACTTCCAGTACAGAATAGTGCTTCTATTGATTACAATTGAACTTGTATAAACATCTGTTGATAATAAATTCTGTCCTCTTTTACAGAAAAACAACTAACACCAACAAATATGCCTTGGCATTAGCCTTTACAATGGAAGAAATTAACAGGAATCCTGATATTTTACCAAATATGTCTTTGATTATAAAACATACTTTAAGCTATTGTGATGGAAAAACTGCACTCCATATAGCTAAAGAAAAATTTTTTAGGCCTTTACCTAATTATGTCTGCAGTGAAGAGACTATGTGTTCATTTCTGCTTATAGGACTAAATTGGATATCGTCCATAATACTTTTTAGAGACTTGGACACCTTCTTATTTCCACGTGTGAGTTATCATAGACAAGGAATTATTCACATCATTTCTCTTTGGCATACTTTGATAGGTATTAAGAAAATTAATGGATGAGATTGGGCTTATGTTTAATACAATACAATCTATGTATTTCCACATTAGTTACTAATCAGAAACAAGATAGGCCTTCTGCTAGGCATTACCTCCAGAATTCTACAGATTCCAGAAAGGAAGAATAGTGGAGACCGTGAAGAATTGAGTCTGGCATGGTGGCAGAAAGAAACTTGCAGCAGAGTTTTTCTTTATTTATACAAATATCATTAAGCAGAGATTGAATCATGTTGTTCTAAAACCTAGAAAATATTATTTACGTCCAAAGATATGTGTTATCTTCATCTTCATCATCTAAGTTTAGATTATCATTGTTAAAATTTCAAATAACACACTTATTACTTACCACAATGGTGGTTTTATATGTTTAGTTATCAGTGATAAACTGTGAATGAACAGAATTTTATTTTACAAACATTTATTCTATAACCCAACTTTTAATTATCTCAAGTATCTTTTTACAGAGGCATGATGACAAAAAATGTTTAGCTTTGCAGTTCAAGACATTTCAGTATCACTAGACAGGATGATAACCTCCAATCCAGTCTGTGACATTAGCCACTTTACTAAAAACAAGTGTTTGGACAACCATTAATTGTCAGAGTGCCCATTATCATTAGAACCTCTGTCAAAATTTTAATCAGCATACTGCTATAGTTAGTATAAATCATTTTCTTTAATAATATAACGATTAAGTCATATCTTTATGGAATTTATTGCTATGTCTTACCTTGTGTTTTCATTTGTTTCATCCTTATAAGATACAATAGTGGACCTTCATGAGTGAACTATTCTAAGAAAGAAGGTTTATGATGTTCTGATACCTCATTTTTTCATATATTTCCACACAATTATTTTTTCATCATTATAAGATATTTTGTTTGTTAGAGATAACACCATTTAGTCTAACTTTGTTTCTGTATAATTGCCTTAAAAATACAACTTATTAGTCTGATATATTTTGCAGCAACATTGCTTAGGTATATAGTTGGATGAGTTTTTATAGTTGGATGCTGCCTCGAACATCTTTATGCAGCCAATTTGAGTTTACACTCTTAAATTTACTTTATTTTGATTATCTGTTTCCTGAGGAGGAGAGAGGCAGATTTCACAGAGTATTTTTGGAGCCTTATCCTGAAAAGGAGATCTATAGATTCTTTATGTGAGTTGCATCCTTTAGTGTACAAGGAATAACTACAAGTAGGGCAAGATAAGAAAATGTGTTCCTAAAAGCTAAAGCAGTTATGCATCAAACTTCTCTGTTAAATAATAGAGGAAGTATTTCTGGATTAATGCATAAATGCCTTTTTGAAAAAAATATTAGCCAAATATCTCCAAGTTGTAAATATATTAAAATCTCTCCAAACTTTGAATACACTGATATCAGGACCAAAACTGAATGACAGAAAGGAAGTTATTATAACATGTAAATATGTTTTGTTATATCTTTCTCAAACAGCTATGCTTGCTGTTCCCATTAGCAGTGGATGTACCAGGCTTCCACATTTGCTTATTTGACTCAGTGATGAGAGGAAATGTCATAAGTAATCAACTGTTTGTAGGTAAATATGATTACAAGTTTTTAAGTGCATTACAACTCATGCTGCTCTCTCTATTGTAGTTCCTTCAGATTTCCTACGGACCTTTCCATTCCATCTTCAGTGATAATGAACAATTTCCCTATCTCTACCAAATGACCCCAAAGGACACATCACTAGCACTAGCAATGGTTTCCTTCATACTTTACTTCAACTGGAACTGGATTGGCCTTATCATCTCAGATAATGATGATGGCAATCAATTTCTCTCAGAGTTGAAAAAAGAGGCCCAAAACAAGGAAATTTGCTTTGCCTTTGTGAGCATGATGGCAATCGATGATATTTCATTCTATGGCAAAACAGAAATGTACTACAACCAAATTGTGATGTCATCCACAAATGTTATTATCATTTATGGGGAAACAGACAGTATTATTGAATTGAGCTTCAGAATGTGGGAATCCCCGGTTATACAGAGGATATGGGTCACCAAATCAGAGTTGGATTTCCCAACAAGTAAGAGAGACTTAAATCATGGAACATTCTATGGGACTCTGACATTTCTACACCACCATGGTGAGAGTTCTGAATTTAAAAAATTTGTAGAAACGTGGGACCATCTCAGAAGCAGAGATTTAAATCTATTAATACCAGAGTGGAAGTACTTTAGCTATGAAACCTCAGGATCTAACTGTAAAATATTAAGGAACTTTACCTCCAATGCCTCATTGGAATTGCTAAAAGAACAAAAATTTCACATGGCCTTTAATGATAATAGTCATAGCATATACAATGCTGTGTATGCCATGGCCCATGCCCTCCATGAAAATAATCTGGAAGAGATTGATAAACAGGAAATAAGAAATGGGAAAGGAGCAGGTACTCATTGCTTGAAGGTAGAGTTTCTTTATTTTTCTATTTTTATTGGATATTTTCTGTCTTTACATTTCAAATATTATCCTCTTTCCTTCACTTCCAACACCCTTCCCTCTGTTTCTATGAAGATGATCCCATTCACCCCTACTCACTCACAGCATCCTGTTATTGCTCAACATTTTCCATCCCATACAGAATTACTTGATTTTTTGAGAAGGATCTGATGATTTTTTTTTCATCTTTATTAACTTGGGTATTTCTTATTTACATGGCGATTGTTATTCCCTTTCCCGGATTCTGGGCCAACATCCCCTTAACACCTTTCCCTCCCCTTCTCAATCCGTGTTCCCCTCCCATCCTCCCCCCATTACCGCCCTCCCCCCAACAACACATTCAGTGGGGATTCAGTCTTGGCAGGACCAAGGGCTTTCCCTTCCACTGGTGCTATTAATAGGCTATTCATTGCTACCTAGGAGGTTGGAGCCCAGGGTAGGTCCATGTATAATATTTGGTAGTGGCTTAGTTCCAGGAAACTCTGGTTGGTTGGCATTGTTGTTCATATGCGGTATCAAACCTCTTCAAGCTCTTTTAGTCCATTCTAAGATTCCTTCCACGGGGGTGCCGTTCTCAATTCAGTGGTTTCATGAGGGCATTCGCATATGTATTTGCTGTATTCTGGCTGTGTCTCTCAGGAGAGATCTACATCAGATTCCTATCGGCCTCCACTTCTTTGCTGCATCCATGTTATCTAGTTTGGTGGCTGTATATGTATTGGCCACGTGTAGGGCAGGTTCTGAATGGGTGTTCCTTCTGCCTATGTTCTAAACTTTGCCTCCATATTCCCTGCTAAAGGTATTCTTGTTCTCCTTTTAAAGGAGTGGAGCATTCGCATTTTGATCATCCTTCTTGAGTTTCATGTGTTCTGTGTATCTAGGGTAATTCTAGCATTTGGGCTAATATTCACTTATCAATGGGAGCATACCATGTGTGTTTTTCTGTGATTGGGTTACCTCACTCAGGATGATATTTTCCAGTTCCATCCATTTGCCTATGAATTTCATAAAGTCATTGTTTTTGATAGCTTAGTAATATTCCATTGTGTAGATATACCATATTTTCTGTATCCACATAGTGGAGCATGTATCTTTGTTATCTGTTGGGGCTCTTTTTGAGTATATGCCCAAGAGAGGTATAGCTGGGGCCTCAGGTAGTTCAATGTCCAATTTTCTGAGGAACTTCCAGACTGATTTCAGAATGGTTCTACCAGTCTGCAATCCCACCAACAATGGAGGAGTGTTTCTTTCTCCACATCCTTGCCAGCATTTGTTGTCACCTGAATTTTTGATCTTAGCCATTCTCACTGGTGTGAGGTGAAATCACTTGCAGTTGTTTTGATTTGCATTTCCCTCATGGCTAAAAGATGTTGAGCATTTCTTTAGTTGTTTCTCATCCATTCGGCATTCCTCAGCTGTGAATTCTTTGTTTAGCTCTGAACCCCATTCATTAATAAGGCTATTTGTCTTTCTGTTGTCTAACTTCTTGAGTTCTTTGTATATTTTGGATATAAATGCTCTATCAGTTGTAGGATTGGTAAAGATCTTTTTCCAGTCTGTTGATTGCCATTTTGTCCTAACAACAGTGTTCTTTTCCTTATAGAAGCTTTGAAGTTTTATGAGATCCCATTTTGCGATTCTTGATCTTAGAGCATAAGCCATTGGTGTTTTGTTCAGGAAATTTATTCCAGTGCTCATGTGTTTGAGATTCTTCTCCACTTTTTCTTCTATTAGTTTGAGTGTATCTGCTTTGATGTGGAGTTCCTTAATTGACTTGGACTTCAACTTTTTTCAGGGAGATAAGCATGGACTGATCTGCATTCTTCTATGTGTTGACCTCCAGTTGAACCAGCACCATTTGCTGAAAATGCTATCTATTTTCCTTTGGATGGTTTTGGCTCCTTTGTCAAAAATCAAGTGACCATAGGTGTGTGGCTTCATTTCTGAGTCTTCAATTCAATTTTACTGTTCTATTGGTCTGTCTCTGTACCAATACCACGCAGTTTTTATCACTATTGCTCTGTAACACTGCTGGAGTTCAGGGATAATGATTCCCCTGCAAGTCCTTTTATTGTTGAGGATAATTTTAGCTATCCTGGATTATTTGTTTTTCCAGATGATTTGCAAATTTTTCTGTCTAACTGTCTTAGGATTTGGATTGGTATTTTGATGGGGTTTACATTGAATCTGTATAGCGCTTTTGGTAAAATGGCCATTTTTACTATATTAATCCTGCCAGTCCAAGAGCATGGGAGATCTTTCCATCTTCTGAGGTCTTCAAAAATTTCTTTTTTCAGAGGCTTGAAGTGCTTATCATACAGATCTTTTGTTTGCTTGGTTAAAGTCACTCCGAGGTATTTTATATTATTTTGGAGTATTATGAAGGGTGCCATTTCCCTAATTTCTTTCTCGGCTTGTTTCTCTTTTGTGTAGAGGAAGGCTACTGATTTATTTGAGTTAATTTTATACCCAGCCACTTTGCTGAAGGTGTTTATCAGGAGTAGTAGTTCTCTCGTGGAACTTTTGGGATCACTTAAATATACTATCACATCATCTGCAAATAGTGATATTTTGAGTTTTTCTTTTCCAATCTGTATCCATGTGATCTCCTTTTATTGTCTGATTGCTCTGGGTACAACTTCAAGAACTATATTGAATAAGTAGGGAGAGAGTGGGAAGCCTTGTCTAGTCCCTGATTTTAGTGGGATTGCTTCAAGTTTCTCTCCATTTAGTTTAATGTTAGCTAGTGGTTGCTGTATATGGCTTTTACTATGTTTAGGTATGGACCTTGAATTCTTATTATTTCCAGGACTTTAATCATGAAGGGGTGTTGAATTTTTGTCAAATGCTTACTTAGCATCAAATGAAATGATCATGTGCTTTTGTTCTTTCAGTTTGTTTATATAATGGATTACATTGATGGCTTTCCATATATTAAACCATCCCTGCATGCCCGGGATGAAGCCTACTTGATCATGGTGGATGATTGTTTTGATGTGCTCTTGGATTCAGTTTGCCAGAATTTTATCGAGTATTTTTGCATGGATATTCATAAGAGAAATTGGCCTAAAGTTCTCTTTCTTTGTTAGGTCTTTGTGTGGTTAACGTATAAGAGTAATTGTGGCTTCATAGAAGGAATTCGGTAGTACTCCATCTGTTTCAATTTTGTGGAATAGTTTGGATAATATTGGTATGAGTTCTTCTATGAATGTCTGATAGAAATCTGCACTGAACCCATCTGGACCTGGGCTCTTTTTGGTTGGGAGACCTTTAATGATTGCTTCTATTTCGTTAGGAGTTATGGGGTTGTTTAAATGGTTCATCTGTTCCCGATTTAACTTCGGTACCTGGTGTCTATCCAGGAAATTGTCCATTTCCTTTATGTTTTCAAGTTTTGTTGAATATAGGCTTTTGTAGTAGGATGTGATGGTTTTTTTAATTTCCTCTGAATCTGTAGTTATGTCTCGCTTTTTATTTCTGATTTTCTTAATTTGGATACACTCTCTGTGTCCTCTTGTTAGTCTGGCTAAGGGTTTATCTATCTTGTTGATTTTCTCAAAGAACCACCTTTTGATTCTGTTGATTGTTTCTATGGTCCTTTTGTTTCTACTTGGTTTATTTCAGCTCTGAGTTTGATTATTTCCTGCCTTCTCCTCCTCCTGGGTGTATTTGCTTCTTTTTGTTCTAGAACTTTTAGGTGTGCTGTCAAGCTGCTGGAATATGCTCTCTCCTGTTTCTTTCTACAGGCATTCAGAGCTGTGAGTTTTCCTCTTAGCACAACTTTCCTTGTGTCCCATAAGTTTGGGTATGTTGTGCTTTCATTTTCATTAAATTCTAAGAAGTCTTTAATTTCTTTCTTTATTTCTTCCTTGACCAGGTTATCATTGAGTAGAGCATTGTTCAACTTCCATGTATATGTGGGCCTTCTTCCCTTATTGTTATCAAAGAACAGCTTTAGCCTGTGGTGGTCTGATAGGGTGCATGGGATTATTTCCATCTTTCTGTATCTGTTGAGGCCTGTTTTATGACCAATTATATGGCCAATTTTGTAGAAAGTACCATCAGGCAGTGAGAAGATGGTATATCCTTTTGTTTTAGGATAGAATGTTCTATAAATATTTGATAAGTCCATTTGGTTCATGACCTCTTCTTATTCTGTCTACGTCTCTGTTTAATTTCTGTTTCCATGATCTGTCCATTGATGAGATGGTGTGTTGAAATCTCCTACTATTACTGTGTGAGGTGAAATGTGTGTTTTGAGCTTTAGTAAGGTTTCTTTTATGTATGTAGGTGCCATTGTATTTGGAACATAGATATTTAGGATTGAGAGTTCATCTTGGAGGATTTTTCCTTTGATGAATATGAAGTGTATTTCCTTATCTTTTTGGATGAGTACAGTTGAAAATCGATTTTATTCAATATTACAATGGCTACTCCAGCTTGCTTCTTCAGACCATTTGCTTGGAATTTTCTTTTCCAGCTTTTCACTCTGAGGTAATGTCTTTGTCTCTGAGGTGTGTTTACTGTAGGCAGCAGAATGCAGGGTCTTCATTGTGTATCCAGTTTGTTAATCTATGTCTTTTTATAGGGGAGTTGAGACCATTGTTGTTGAGAGATATTAAGGAACAGTGAATATTGCTTTCTGTTATATTCATATTTAGATGTGAGATTATGTTTGTGTGCTTTACTTCTCTTTGTTTTGTTGCCAAGATGATTAGTTTCTTGCTTTTTCTAGGGCATAGCTTGCCTCCTTTATTATTCTTTGTAGGTCTGGATTTGTAGAAAGAGATTGTGTAAATTTGTTTTTTTCATTGAATACCTTGTTCTCTCCATCTATGTTGAGAGTTTTGCTGAATACAGTAACCTGGGCTGGCATTTGTGTTCTCTTAGGGTCTGTATGACATCTGTCCAGGATCTTCTGGCTTTCATAGTTTCTGGTGAGAAGTCTGTTGTGATTCTGATAGGTCTGCCTTTATATGTTACTTGATCTTCATCCCTTTCTTCTTTTAATATTCTTTCTTTGTTTTGTGCACTTGGTGTTTTCACTATTATGTGACGGGAGGATTTTCTTTTCTGGTTCAATCTATTTGTTGTTCTGTAGGCTTCTTGTATGTTTATGGGCATCGTTTTTTTTTTTAGGTTCGCATAGTTTTTTCTATAATTTTGTTGAAGATATTTACTGGTCCTTTGAGCTGAGAGTCTTCACTCTCTTCTATACCTATAATCCTTATGTTTGACCTTCTCATTGAGTCCTGGATTTCCTGTATGTTTTGGACCAGTAGCTTTTTCCGTTTTACATTATCTTTGACAGTTGTGTTGATGATTTCTATGGAATCTTCTGCTGCTGACATTCTCTCTTCCATCTCTTGTATTCTGATGATAATGCTCGTATCTACGGCTCCTTGTCCCTTCCTTTGGTTTTCTATATACAGGGTTGTTTCCCTTTGTGCTTTCTTTATTGCTTCTATTTCCATTTTTAATTCCTTCACCTGTTTTATTGTGTTTTCCTGGAATTCTTTCAGAGATTTTTGTGATTCCTCTCTATAGGCTTCTACTTGTTTATTTATGTTTTCCTGCGTTTCTTTAAGGGAGTTCTTCATGTCTTTCTTGAAGTCCTCCTGCATCATGATCAAATGTGATTATAAATCTGGATCTTGTTTTTCTGGCCTGTTTTAATATTCAGTGTTTGCTTTGGTGGGAGAATTGGGCTCTGATAATGACATGTAGTCTTGGTTTCTGTTGCTTCGGTTCCTGTGCTTGCTTCTCACCATCAGGTTGTCTCAGTCCTTATTCGGATATTTCCTACAGTTGCTAGACCATCTTATAGGCCTGTGTGTCAGGATTGCTGTAGACCTGTTTTCCTGTTTTCTTTCAGGCAGTTATGGGAACAGAATGTTCTGCTTTCGGGCATGTAGTCTTTCCTGTCTACTGGTCTTCAGCTGTTCCTGTGGGCCTGTGTTCTGGATCCACCAGGCAGGTCCCTGGGAGCGGAAAAGTTGGTCTTACCTCTGGTCCCACATCTGAAGTTCCTTGTGGGGGGCTGCTTTTGAGTTCGCCATGAGAGCAGCAACCAGGAGGGCCTGCGCTGCCTTTTCCCTGAGCCCCTGTGCACCTTGTCCCAGATGGCATTAGGTGTTTTCCTCTGGAGTCAGAAATGTGGGCAGAGTGTAGTCTCTTCTGGTTTCCCAGGCGTGTCTGCCCCCTCTGAAGGTTTATCTCTCCCTCCAATGGGATTTAGGTGCAGAGAAATGTTTACTGGGTCCCTTCAGGTTGGGGCAGTGTCTGGAGCACAGGGGACCTGCCACTTGAGCGCCCCCATCTTCTGGTTCCCAGAGGCCCTATACAGTTTCCTTTTGGGCCAGGGATGTGTGCAGGGGTAGACAGTATTGGTGGTCTCTCTCACTCTACAGTCTCAGGAGTGCCCACCTCTCCACGGTGGTGAGCTGTCTCTCCCAAGATTTTGGGAGCAGTGTTGCTGTGGACAGGGATCACTGAAGTTGGGTCTCCAGCTAAAAAGCAGAAGAGTCTGGTCTCAGAGGAATTTTGCCTCTGTGTGTCCTGAGTCCACAAGGCAGTTTGCTTGGAGCAGAAAAGTTGGTCTTACCTGTGGTCCCATGGCTCAAGTTGCTCGTGGAGTCTGCTTTTGAGCTCTCCATGAGAGCAGCAACCAGGAGGGCCTTTGCTGCCTTTTCCCGGAGTCCCAGATGGTGTTCAGTGTTTTCCTCTGGAGTCAGAAATGTGGGCACACTGTAGTCTCTTCTGGTTTCCCAAGTGTGTCTGCCCCTCTGAAGGTTTAGGGATGTGGGCAGGGGTGGGCAGTATTGGTGGTCTCTCCCGCTCTTCAGTCCCAGGAGTCCCCACCTGTCCAGGCAGTGAGCTCCCTCTGCCAAGGGTTTTGGGAGCAGTGAGCTGTGGAGGTTCATAGCTTCTTTTAGTTTCAACCTGTTTCTTCTTAGTTTCTTTTTCCATGATCTGTCCATTGATGAGAATGAGGTGTTAAAGTCCCAACCTATTATTTTGTGTGACACACTGAATGATTTAGATTTAGTAAATTTATTTTATGATAGTGGGTTCCACTGTATTTGGAGCATAGATGTTCAGAATTGAAGATTCATCTTCGTAGATTTTTCCCTTGATGCATACGATATGGCTTTTCTTAACTTTTTTGATATCTTTTGGTTGAAAGTTGATTGCATTCAATATTAGATGCTTACTCCAGCTTGTTTCCTGTGACCATTTGCTTGTAAAGTTTTTTCTAACCTTTCATTCTGAGGTACTGGCTGTCTTTGTCACTGAGGTGTGTTTCCTCTACTCAGCAAAATGCTGAATCCTATTTATATATCCACTCTGTTTGTCTATATCTCTTTATTTGGGAATTGAGAACATTAATGATAAGAGATATTAAGAAACAATGATTGTTGTTTCCTGTTATTTTGTTTTTAGGAGTGGAATTATGTTTGTGTGGCTATCTTCTTTTGGGCTTGTCGAAAGAAGAGTACTTTCATGCTTTTTGTAGATTGTAGTTCCCTTACTTGTGTTGGAGTTTTCATGTATTTTCTTTGTAAGCCTGGATTTGCAGAAAGATATTCTATAAATTTGGTTTTGTTATGAAATATTGTGGTATCTCCATCTTTGTCAATTGAGATTTTTGCTGGGTACAGTATCCTGAGTGGCATTTCTGTTCTCTTAGTATCTGTATGGCACCTGCCCAGGGTCTTCTAGCATTCATCTTTCTGTCAAGAAGTCTAATATAATTCTGATAGGTCTACATTTATATGTTACTAGAACAGTTTTCCTTACTGCTTTTAATAATCTGTCTTTGTTTTGTGGATTTGGTGTTTTATCTATTACGTGACAGAAGAAAATTTTATTTCTGGTCCAATTTATTTTGAGTTCAATATGTTTTTTCTATGTTCCTTAGACATCTCTTTTATTAGGTTAGGAATGTATTCCTCTATAATTCTGTTGAAGATATTTTTCTTGCCCTTTAATTTGGGAATAAGGTATGGTGTATCAATTATAACTGATAGTTTCATAGGGAGCACCTGACTATCCATCATCATATCCCTTCACTAGAAACAGTCCTTCTTCATGAATTTTCTCTAGGATGAGATGAGGTCATATATATATATATATATATATATAT
Organism: Rattus rattus; assembly: GCF_011064425.1. Taxonomy (NCBI): domain Eukaryota; kingdom Metazoa; phylum Chordata; class Mammalia; order Rodentia; family Muridae; genus Rattus; species Rattus rattus. The sequence continues at coordinate 176,064,928 of NC_046155.1, read as the reverse complement.
ATATATATATATATATATATATATAAAACAATTGTTTGGAAATCATTAAGGAGTGGTTTTCATTAGGGTCCTCCAGTGATTATGCACACAGTGCTTCCTCTGGGTAACTTACATGATTTCTAAGAGTAATTAAACAAGAAATAATGTTGGTAGTCAGTTCCATGTATAAAAATATGCTTATATGTGTGAATGTATCTTTCTCACTGTGTAGTTCCATCTATAAAAATATGTTTATAGGTGTGAATGTATCTTTCTCACTGTGTATATGTATAATTTTTATACTTTCTGTGTATCTGTTTTATATCAGTTTTGCTTTGGGCATGCATGTTTATGTATCTGTATTACTGTGGATATGAGCAACAATTTTTCTTTGTATGAATTTCTTTCTATAAATGTGTTTCTCTCTCTCTTTCTCTCTCTCTCTCTGTGTGTGTGTGTGTGTGTGTGTGTGTGTGTGATTCTTTGTCATTGTGTACCACTGTATGTATTTTATGAGTGCTTCTATCTGATTTACAGGTTATATTTCTGCCTATTTCTTTATTCATTTTTGGCCATTATCTGCCTTTTATACATTATGTATGAGTATAAATTTTTCTGGGTGTCAATATCACTCAGGCCTGGTGGTTATATTTTATAACTCTCCCTGTGTATTTTTGTATGTCTGTGTACATTTGTGTGTTTTTGTGTGCATGCCTGTGTGTGTATGTGTGTGTGTTTATATGTGTGCCAGAGTGTGTATTTTGTATAATTTCATATCTGTGCATATGTATATCATTTTTGTACCTGAATGGTTACATCTGTGTGTCAACATATATGTATATTTATGTGTAAATATGTGTATAGCTCTATTATATATATTGTTCAGAAAAGATGTGAGCCTCTTTATGGTTTAATGTGTTTGTATGTGTATGAATGTGGGTGTTGCATATCTCTGTTTGGTTCTGTATTTTTGTACATTTGTGTTTGGTAGTCTAGTGAACTGAAATTCTTGGAATATTATGAAATTTCATTTTAGAATGTTTTATTTTTTCTTTTATTGGATATTTGTAATTTACATTTTAAATGTTATTCCCATTCCAAGTTTTCTCTCCCCCAAAACGCTATCCTACCCACCCTCCGCCTGCTTCTATAAGGGTGCTGTCTTACGCAACCACCCATGAACTCCTAGCTCTCCGAATTGACATTCCTTTACACTGGTTCTCCAAGACTTTACAGGAACAAGGGCTTCTCCACCAATTGATGCCTGACAAAGCCATCCCTTGTTGCATTTGCAGGTAGAGCCAATGGTCCATTCATGTGTACTCTTGGGATGGTGGTTTAATCCCTGGGATCCAGGGAGTTCTGGGGTTTCTGGTCTCTTGATGTTGTTCTTTGTATGGAGTTGCAAACCCCTTCAGTTCCTTCAGTCATTTCTCCTCCTTTCCTAACTCCTCCATTGGGTACCCTATTCTCAATTCAATGATTGGCCACAAGCATGCATCTCTGTCTATGTCAGTTTCTTGCAGAGCCTCTCAACTATATCAGGCTGCTGTCAGAAAGTACTTCCAGAATCCACAATACTTTCTGTATATGGGATGGATCCCCCAAGTGTGGCAGTCTCTTCATGAACTTTCTTTCAGACTCTGCTACACAATTTGTCACAATATTTCCTCCTGTGAGCATTGTCGTTCCCCCATTTTAGAAGGTCAAAAGCATTCACACTTTGTTCTTCCTTCTTCTTGAGCTTCAGGTGGTCTGAGAATTGTATCTTGGTTATTCCATGCTTTTGAGCAAATAGCCACTTATCAGGAAGTGCATACCATGCATGCTCTTTTGTGATTCGGATACCTCATTCAGGATGATGTTTCTAGTTCCATACATTGAATTCAGAATTTCATGAAGAGATTGTTATCAATAGCTGAGTAATATTCAATTGTGCAAATACATGTTCTGAATCCACTCCTCTGTTGAAGAACATCTGATTTTTTTTCAGGTTCTGATTATTATAAATAAGTCTACTTTGAACATAGTGGAGCATGAATCCTTGCTATATGTTGGAGCGCCTTTCAGGTATATACCCAGGAGTGATATAACTTGGGCCTCAGGTACTATGTCCAATTTTCTGAGGAACCACCAGAGTGATTTCCAGAAAGGTTGAACCAGCTGGCAATCCCATCAACAATAAAGGAGGTTTCCTCTTCTCCACATCCTAGCCAGTATCTGCTGTAACCTGAATCTTTGATCTTAGACATTCTGACCATTGTGAGGTGAAATCTCAGAGTTGTTTTGATTTGCATTTACCTGATGACTAAGGATGTTGAACATGTTTAGGTGCTTCTCGGCTATTCGATATTCCTCAGTTGAGAATTCTTTGTTTAGCTCTATAACACAATTTTTTAAAGGATTCTTTTTTGATTCACTGGAGCCTTACTTCTTGAAGTCTTTGTATACATTGGATATTAACCGTCTATAGTATGTAGAATTGGTAAAGATTGTTCCTCAATTGGTTGGTTGCTGTTTTGTTCTGTTGACAGTGTCCTTTGCCCTATGGAATCTTTAAAATTTTATGAGGTACCATTTGTTCATTATTGATCTTATACCATAAATCCTGATGTTCTGTTAAGGAATATTTCCCCTGTGCCCATGGTGTTTGAGGCTCTTCCCCACATTCTTTTCTATTAGTTTCAGTGTATCTAGTTGTATGTGGAAGATATTGGTCCACTTGGCCAACTCTCTCCCTACCTATTCAATATAGTATTTGAAGTCCTAGCCAAACCAATTAGGCAACAAAAAGAGGTTAAAGAGATAAAAAATAAAAGGAAGAAGTCAAAATATCACTATTTTCAAATGATATGATAGTATACTTAGGTGACCACAAATTTCCACCAGAAAACTACTACAGTTCATAAACAACTTCAGCAAATTGACTGGATACAAAATTAACATACACAAAAAAAATCAGTAGACTTCCTCTCCTCAAACAATAAACAGGTTGAGAAAAATTAGGGAAAAAGCACCCTTTACAATAGTCACAATTAATATGAAATACCTTGGTGTAACTATAACCAAGGAAGTGAAGATCTGTACGCAAAAAAATATAAATCTCTGTTGAAAGAAATTGAAGAAGATCTCATATGGTAGAAAGATCTCTTATGCTCATGGATTGGCAGGATTAATAAAGTATAAATGGACATGTTTCTGAAAGCAATATACAGATTCAATGAAATACCCATGAAAATACAAAGCCAAATTTTCAGAGTTAGAAAGAGAAATTTACAAATTCATTAGGAATAACAACAAAAACTAGAATTGTGAAAACTATTCTCAAATATTAAAGAACTTCTGGGAAAATCTCCATCCCTAAAATCCAGCTGTATTACAGAGAAATAATAATAAAAACTGTATGGTATTAGTACAGAGTCAGGCAGATAGATCAATGGAATGGAATTGACTACTCAGAAATAATCCCACACACCTATGGTCACTTGATCGTTGACAAAGAAACTAAAACTATACAGTAGAAAAGGCAGCATTTTCAAGAAATGATCCTAGTTCAACTGGATTTCAGCATATAGAAGAATGGAAATTGATCTATTTTTATTGCTGTGTACAAACTCAAGTCTAATGGGATAAAGGACTTCCACATAAAACCTGTTAATTTCATTTCTCCAATTGCTTTTGTTCTATTAATCTCTTTCATTCTTTAATTATAATTTCATAACTATGAAATTATAATGCATTTTATGACTTGAAGGAGTGGTATGTACATTGTTGTGCAACGCTTGTCTTCTAGGTAAACTCCTTTCTCAGAAAGACCCACTTTACTAATCCTCTTGGGGACAGAGTGATTATGAAACACAGAGAGCGAGTGCAGGAAGACTATGACATTGTTCACATTCATAACTTCTCACAACACCTTGGGATTAAGGTGAAGATAGGAAAGTTCAGCCCATATTTTCCAAATGGTAGACCTTTTCACTTATATGGAGACATGATTGAGTTGGCAACAGGAAGTAAAAAGGTGGGTGTGTACTAACTTACTGTTTTATACTACACTTCATTAACACTTCAACATAAAGAAATGAAATATTTTGTCACATCAGAACCAACTTGAAGGCTCCTGTTTTATATTTCTTTTTTTCATTTTTAACCTGTTTTACCAATTCTCTGAAGATTTCATACATGCATAAATTACACCTTTGTCCCGCGCTACGTCTCGCCAGCAGGAATGGCGCGGCACACACAGGATCCTACTGCAGAAAAGCTTTAATGCGTCTTGAGAGGGAGAGCATAAGCTTACAATGCGGAGACGCCGAGTGAGGAATAACCGTCCCTTATATAGGAAACTATCCTCACCTAGGACGTCACTCTCTGACTGGTCACGCCAATTATGGCAGATGACGACGCAAAGCCGATGCGGTGTCCCTTTGAGTAGGGAAGCTACCAGGGCTGCGTATTCTTTTTTTTTAGGTGTTCTGCGGATGCTGGTACCATCTTGTAATGGAGTATGTGAGGACAGCTCCTCACATCTGTGAGGACAGCTCCTCGGACAGCTCCTCACACACCTTTGTCATATCGGAACCATTAGCTGAAAAATAATGAATGTAAAACTGTTCTTCACCATTTTCTGATATTCTTTCTTTAAAATGAACAATGTTTTCTTCATATCATTGTTGTTAATACACAGTAATCTCCTCCTTTAACTTAAACCTCTGGAAGACATGTTGATACAAGTGAGGCTAATGTTACAGTTATTAAACAGTAATATTTATAATTCTAACATTGCCATTATACTCAAAAATGTTTTCCCATATAATACAAGGACATATCCCAAGTTCACTAAGGATACAATTACAGAAATTCATATCCACTGAAATATCAATTTTTAATAAAGTTTAAGAACCCCTTCACACTTTTAAATTAGATGATCAAAATTTCAAAGGAACATGTAGACAGGAACATGTAGTACAACAGACAAATAAATAGCTATTAAAACCCATCAAATGCAGCAATAACAGCAACCAGACAAAAGAACAAATAAATTTTGATTATAGTTGAATATTTTTGGTAATATTCTCTAAATGTAATCAATGACAAGGAGGCTTTCTTATTTTAATATATTCCTTGGCCACGTCAGAAGGTGTGAAAACACATTTACATAAAAGAGGAGAACTTTTCTTTATAAAATTATTTGAAAACCTTAAAATGTGTAATAGGAGCAAAAAAGGAAATTAGATAAAAATATATTTGATTAATATGTAGAGAATAATTCTCTACTAAAACACCTATCAAAGGAACATAACACACAACATAAAGATTGTACTCTAAGACAGAGAGAATTTAATCCTGAGATGCAAGCATGGTTCCACATATGCATATTCTTTGAATGTAATAAAGAACACAATATAGAATTACATTATTTTCTGTAACATACAGAAATGGCTGTTAACCTGGCACAAAATTAAGAGTTGAAGAATAAAACAAGTGAAAGAACAGAAGGAACACATATTGACAAGACATTTTCTTTCACAAACATCTTGACAATACATGCAGAGAAAATTATTATCCATGAAAGTCAGAAATAATGAAAGGTAGTTTTATTGATTCATGTATTTATCCAGGGACTTTAGAGGCAGTTGTCTGAAAATCACTGTTTCTTGCCAGTCTGCCCTATATTGTGAGCCTATACCTGCCGTGTGTGATACTACCCTAAAATAAATTAACATGAAGCATAAAAGTATACCCTTTTTAGTACTCTAACTCAAAGTAGTCTTTAAAATATTAACAGAAATTTAGAGAAAATGATGGGGTTAAAAAAGAGAAAATGTACTCTGATCTTTATTGTGAAAATTAATCTATAGATACTTCATGGTAAAACTCTATTTCAACACTATGAAAAACATAGGGAGAACTCTTAAAATCTTCAATTAATGTTAAACAATCTAATTTTTACCCAGCCCTTTCCAGTATTTGTAGCCACTGTGGAGCATTTTAACCTCATGAAACACTCCATATTTAACACTACAGATCACTTTATCATTTCCAACAATATTAAACCAGTGTCTGCATATTACACTGTTTATCATATATAATTTCTCATGGTCTAAAATGGTAATTCATTCAAGATCATATTTGTTATCAGTGATTAAAAGACGTACTGTTCCTCTTTCAAATGTCTTCAAATACTAACTTGCTTCCGTGTTGCTTTCATTAAATTTAACCATAAGGAACATGAAGTGGAAGGGGTGATTTTATGTATGGCTTATAGTCAAGGAAATACAGGTGTGGATACCTGGAAAGTGGAACTAAGGCATAGATCTCACTATTTACTAGCTACACTGTCCACAGTGAGATGGGCAACCTTATATCAATTACCAACTAAGAAAATGCTTGAAACGTACGAGGGCAGGCTAGTTTTGGTTGAGAAAATATCCGAATTAAAGTCCTTTTATTTATTCATAGTACTTAGTGAAAAATTTAAAATAATCAACTAAAAAAAAACCCATCAAGTTGTAATATCTAGTTTTTACACAGAGCTCACCATAAGCTCTTTTTCCTGACTAAACAGACATTGAGAAATTATCCACCATTTCTTCAATGTATTTACAATATTCATACCTGGTCATTAAAAGTGGACAGAGTGAAATGGAAAGGAGTTGGTGTATGTACATAAAAAAGCTCATTGAATCTTAATATACTAATATAAAAGATAAAAGAAATAGCTAAACTCATTATTAGTATGTGTCTCATTTTTCCTCAGATGCCATCCTCTGCGTGCAGTGCAGATTGTAGTCCTGGATTCAGAAAAATCTGGAAGGAGGGAATGGCAGCCTGCTGTTTTGTTTGCAGCCCGTGCCCTGAAAATAAAATTTCTAATGAGACAAGTGAGTGTTTGTTGCTCTAAAAATTCCTGCAAATATTTATTTCTCTTGTGCCCCCTAAGATTATGAAGTCAACTAAAAGGTAACTGCAAATATAAAATATATCACTTTTCTAACTTACTAGTTGTAGATATAAAAATAATTAACAAAATTGTGCCAAAAATAAACAAACAAACACATATACCTTGTGCCTTGAACTACATCTTGACTCATTGAAAATTCATAGCAGATTACATTTTCCCAAAAAATGTTTTAGGAAATAAAACAGCAATATAAGGGAATTCTCCACAAGGTTTTCCCAATAATTAATCTATCATAAAACAACATGTACATTAGATTTTAGACAAAATTTTTAAAATTTCAATTGGTAATATTTCATCAATATATCCATCTTGTATATATTTATGCACACCATGTACAGATAGGAGTCCATGAATTCCCAAATGTAATAGAAAACCTATTGGACTAGATTAGGAGACTGCTCGGTACAAAATCTATACTCTCTGTAAGATTAATATAGAAGACAAAATTATTTGAAAATGTATGAGAAACTGCTAAGTATGTAAAATTCTGAGGGTAATGTTCAAAGCCAGATACGATATGAACACAGAAATTAGGAGATAAGTGGTAACCAATGATTTAGAAATATGAAGAGACTCATATTCAGCATATTACAAACCACAGCCAGTATTAAAATTATTATTTAGTGTTGGCAACATGCATAAAGTTTATGATTAGCTATTTAACTATTTTGCCTTTCAATTTATATAATGAATTAAAGTTATTAAAGATATATCATGCCTGTGAGATGGTACAACAATTAAGTTATTTGTTGCTAAGGCTTACAATCCATCTTAATTCCCATATACATGAAGTAGAACCAAGCAATGTACTCAGAAGATGTCTTTTAAAGTCATGCATTCCAACATTACACTATGCTTGAAAATAATTCCTAAAGGTATACTGAAATTGTTTTAGATGTAAAAGCCAAAGGAATTAATATTTATATCAATGAATTAAACAAAAGTCCATAAAACCTTTCATCATATAAATTGTTATGTGACAGGGATTGGAAATACATAGACAGGTATACAAAAGAGGAAATACTACTCTGTAGTTACATTTCCATGTGCTCATGAGACACCAGTGCTGGGATCGGAACACAAGTTCTCTGCTAGAATAAAATACTATTTTTAAAGCTAAACAAACTTCTTAGACTTTTAGGCAACTTATCAAATAATAGCTCTACACAAAGGCATTGTTCTAGATAAGAATTCTAGATAAGAAGCACATCAACATACCCTGAAATGATGTAAAAGTTAAATTCAAATACACTCACATTTAATGTTGTAGCCATGATGGGAATTACAACATAGGATTGGGATGCTATTGCTTAAGAAAAACCATCTGGGTTACTACACTTGTTCAAGGAGTCCATTGTTATTTTACTGATTTTGTTTCTCAATAGTGATGTTATCCTTGAGTACATTCACAGACACTGAGACACATAGGAATGGAGAGTACGCAAGGATGAAAGTGCTCAGCATTGCAAATGAAGAAGGGATCAAAGTGAAGTACTTCTCAGTACCAAGTATTTATAAAGGATTTGTTTTGTATTGTTTTCTGATGTTTCTTCAGTGCTAAAGTTAGTGCATCTCAGGGACAATAACCCAAACGTTTGTTTACTTTTTGCCAGATGAAGATATATCTGAGGGTTTATTTCTTTAATATTTTCTACTTTTCAAACATCAATATTATGTCTCCTCTCATTCTCCACCTTCTTTTGACTTATGTAAGGAAACACATGAATTCAATAATGCAATTTTTTCCTTTTATATGAACATATACACATAAATATGTACACATGCACACAGCTTACCTTTTCAATTTAGTGTTATTTCAATGTCAATGACATTGAGATAGTGAATTCTCAAGTACCTACTACAGGTATTGTTGCAGTAAAGTGAGAGTCATAATATGTCACAGGGAACAAATACATAATGAATTCATTTTCCTCGGAAAACAGTGCATATAGTCTTTTGTATATTTATAAAATATACCCAACAACATTGTGGTTTATGAAGGTATCTTCTTTCAGTTCAATATTCAACTTGATATCAATATAGAATAAAAAATGTTTTTTGAAATCTTTTCTTTCTGATACCATTCAATATGATATAATCAACAATGTTAAAAAGAAAAAGAAATTTCTTTGTATTATTTTTTCCATACATCTTTATGAACATTATGATTTGAAAGCAATGCTGTGCAGCAATGTCCTTGAAATCACATTGTCGGCATCAAAGGCAGGCATGCCATACTTTTTCAACACCCTTACTTGAAATACCTTGTCAATAAAGTTTCTAAAGTAGCACTAACTAAACTTTTCTTTGTACATCAGATTTGGAACAGTGTGTGAATTGTCCAGAATACCAGTATGCCAACAAAGAAAAGAACAAATGCATTCAGAAACGTGTGATTTTTTTAAGCTATGAAGACCCCTTGGGGATGGCCCTTGCCTTAATAGCCTTCTGTTTGTCTGCTTTCACAGCTGTGGTACTTTGGGTCTTTGTGAAGCACCATGACACTCCTATTGTGAAGGCCAATAACAGAATCCTCAGCTACATACTAATCATGTCACTCATGTTCTGTTTTCTGTGCTCCTTTTTCTTCATTGGCCATCCTAACAGAGGTACCTGTATCTTACAACAAATCACATTTGGAATTGTATTCACTGTGGCTGTTTCCACAGTTCTGGCCAAAACAATCACTGTGGTTCTGGCTTTCAAGGTCACAGACCCAGGAAGAAGATTAAGAAACTTCCTGGTATCAGGTGCACCCAACTACATTATTCCCATCTGTTCCTTATTGCAATGTATTCTGTGTGCAATTTGGCTAGTAGTTTCTCCTCCCTTTGTTGATATTGACGAACATTCTGAGCATGGCCACATCATCATTGTGTGTAACAAGGGCTCCATTGTGGCATTCTACTCTGTCCTGGGATACTTGACCTGCTTGGCCCTTGGAAGCTTCACTATGGCTTTTTTGGCCAAAAATCTGCCTGACACATTCAACGAAGCCAAGTTCTTGACTTTCAGCATGCTAGTTTTCTGCAGTGTCTGGGTAACCTTTCTCCCTGTCTACCATAGCACCAAGGGCAGGGTTATGGTTGCTGTTGAGATCTTCTCTATCTTGGCATCCAGTGCAGGGATGCTTGGATGCATCTTTGCACCCAAAATCTACATCATATTAATGAGACCTGAGAGAAATTCTATCCAAAAGTTCAGGGAGAAATCATATTTCTGAAAAAAAATATTTCAGGAATTCTGTCAAATATAAAGTTGGCATATGCCTACCAAATATTTGGTTATAGTTCATGTATACCATTTTAGAATCACTCACTGTTTCTTCTAGTGCTTTCTAGAAGTTACATATATACCAATCTTGTATACATTATCCATAAAATCTTACACTTATTCAACTTTTTCGTTTCCTCTGAGAAACCCAAGATTCTCTAATTATTTTTAAAATTTTATTCAACACTATGCTTTCATGGAGAATTCCCCCCCTGGTAACATCAAATAAATTTGATAAGGCAGTTGAATCTGTAACCTTATATATAATATGAGTTCCAGGACAGACAGGAATTACACATAGAAATTATCTATCAAATCAAACAATCAATCAGACTAAAAAACACACTTAAAAATCAATAAAGGCAAAATCAGAATATATTGTCTGACTTTCAGTAGGAGCACATACATGACAAAATACTGTCTGTATTTACACTTGCTCTTCCAGCTATTGTTCAATAGTCTAACGTGGAAATGTTTTATTTTTTTATCTAAGACACAAAAATGTGATATGTAATAATGGACAGAAGCTGGCAATCGCTGTATTTGAATTAGGGAATAATTGGAGGATCATGAGAAAGAGGGTGAACCATAGGAAGATGAGTAGTCCTAGCGAATCTGGACAACCAAGAATTTTCAGACAATGAGCCACTAACAAGGCAGCATACACCAGCTGATATGATGTTTTGAACAAATATGCAACATAGGACGGCCTGTTCTGACCTTAGTGAGAGAAGACATACCTAACCCCTGAGAGACTTGAGGCTGAAGGGATTGGAATGTGTGGTGGTTGCGGAAGATGGGATTTCCTTTTGGAGATGGGGGAGGAGGGATGGGATGAGGAAGAGGCAGGGGCCACACTGAGAAAGGAATAATGAGTACATGGTAAAAAATATTATTAAATAATTAAAACTAAAACAAAATTAAATTAAATAGGCATGTAGATATATTAACATGCTATTATATTGTAGTTATGGAAGGGATAGGTAAAACTTCTGATATTGGTATGTACCTAATTTTTCTCAGTCTGCCCTAGATGTGCAGTTATGATTGACATCCTGGAGTCAAAAAATTCTGGAAGAATGGATTAGGATGCAGATGCTTTGATTATGCTGTTTCCTAGAAAATTAATTTTCCAAAAAGACAAATGAATTCTTGCAACTTTACTAAATCTTTAAATTTGTCAATTTTCCTCCCACAATGAGATATTGTATGGTTCTCAAATGCATCAGCACTAACAAAAAAAATAACTTTCCTAAGTTAGTCTTCATAGATCATTAACAATGTCCCCTTAAGGAACACATTCTGCAATAACATCCACAATTTCTCACTGAATATTTGTGGAAGATGTCATTTTTGCAAAAAAACATTTGATATTTAAACTGTTTAAGTGATTTCTATGCATATTATTATGCTAACTGATCTCCTCTAAAATTACATTCATATTATATTCCCATCTTGAATTTTAATAATATTTACTTTTTTTTGACATTTAAGTATGAGTCCTTATATATTTTCTGGTCACCATGTAAGTGAAGGAGACAGTTGAGAATAGAAAATGTCAAAAGGTCAACTGGACTGTACTTGTTGAATGCTGGAAATCAAGATCCAAGACCTCTGTTAAATTAATGAAGAGGATAAATAATTAATTATAACATTAAAAAATGCTAAGGAAGAAACTGAAGACTTTATTCATGAACTAAACACCCCTATTTTCTTAGCCATGGTTCTTATTCCTGTGCACAAACATCATGACTAAGAAGCAGATTGGGGAGGAAAGGGTTTATTCAGTTTACTTCCATGATGATCACAACCAAAGGAAGTCAGGAATGGAACTCAAGCAGGTAAAGAATCAGAAGCTGATGGAGAGGCCATGGAGCGATGTTTCTTAATAGCTTGATTCCCCTGGCATGTTCAGCTTGATTTCTTATAGAATCTAAGACCACCAACCCATGAATGGAACCACCCATAATGGGTTGGGTCCTCCTCCCTTAATCACTTATTGACAATATGCCATACAGCTGGATTTCATGAAGACATTTCCCCAAGTGAAGCTTCTGTTCCTGTGGTAACTCAAGCTTACGTAAAGTTGACACACATAACAAGCTAGTACACCCCTTTAAAAAATTCACATGATTTGATATCTATGAATTTGTTGCTACTTTTTGATCCATTATGTATAGAATACGAAGAATCTTCTTTTTGATACTTTATACACTCCCAGTTTATTGTGCTTCAGTGTAATGGATTAAAATGTTATCGCAGAGTTAGCCACAATTATTCAAATTGTGCTGTCAGTTATAAAAAAAGAATTATTCAAAAGATTATTTGTTTAGTGTTAGTTACATATAAATTGCAAACTAGTATTTTTAGCCTGTAATAATTTATAAGTAAATCAATATCTTTAAAGGACATTTGTGGCCAGTATGATGGCAAAGCAGTTAATTCCCTTAACACTAAACATGATGAACTGATTCAACCTCAGGTCTATTTCATAAAATGAGAAAGCCTAACCCTAGAAAGTGTCTTCTGATGACCATACATTCTTCTATAATATATACTCAAAATTATTGCACAAAGTGTTATAAAATCATTTGTTATAAAACAAATAAAAATCAACATTGTTTAGAAAAATAAATACACCAAATTTTTCACAAAATTGTTTTTACTGATTTATGTGTATGTGTGTGCAGTATGTACAAAAGAGCATGTATGTGTATACAAGTACAGCTGCAAGTGAGAGTCATACAGTGATTCTGGAGGTAGATAGCGGGACAGCTGTGAAAAACCTAACATGGGTATAGGAATAGAAATCAAATATTCAGCAAGAGCAGTAAATTCTCTACAGAGTTGACCCAAATGCTTTGCGCCATAAAAGTACTGACTAATAATTGCTTTCCATAAATACATTTTAACAGATAAACCTAAATGAAACCCTAGAAGCACATTATCATTATCTTCAAATCTTCCAAGAATCAATGCATTTGCAATATTGTTTCTCTTATTATCTTTCTTTATGTAAATTTTTGAAAATTTTGTTTAATCTTTTTTTTTGCATTCTTGATTTTATTCCCATGTCAGTTCATGCTCTAACTGTTTCATATCCCCTACCCCCTGACCCTTCTGTATGTCCTGAGCCCACCCGCACTTCGTACCTCACCAGACCTCCCCATTCCCTGGGGCCTTAAGTCTCTTGAGGGTTAGGCTCATCAGCATGGCCTGAGTCAGACCCAGCAGTCCTCTGATGTGTATGGCCTCTTCTCAGCTGTCTATGCTGTATAGTTGGTGGTCCTGTGTCTAAGAGGTCTCTGGATCCAGATAAATTGAGACTGCTGTTTCTCCTACAGGGTTGCCCTCCTCTCCTCAACTTCTTTCATTTTTTTCACTAACTAATATAACCACAGGTGTCAGTAGCTTTTTCCATTGGTTGTCCATTGGTTGGGTATAAATATCTGTATCTGACTGCTTTTTGGGTCTTTCAGAGAGCAGTCATGATAGGCCCCCTTTTTTGAGAATACCGTAGACTCAGTAATAGTGTAAGGCCTTGGGGTCTCCCCCTGAAATTAATCCTACTTTGGGCCTGTGACTGGAACTAATTTTCCTCAGGATCCTCTCCATTTTTGTCACTGCAATTCCTTTAGAAAGGAATAATTATGGGTCAGAGTTTTTGAATATCGAATGGCAATGCTATCCCTCACTGCCTTTCTGCTGGAGGTGGACTCTACTATTTCTGTCTCCCTACTGTAGGACATTACATCTAAGTAACTTTACTCTTACTTCTAAGTTGGATTGAGTAACTTTTTTTTTGATAACTTCTTTTTTAATTCTGTGGTTTTTAGCCTATGTTTTCTGTATTATTTTTGCTAATAGCCAATTATTAGTAACTATACACCATCCATGTACTTTTGGTTTTGAGTTATCTCACTCATAACAATATTTTCAAGTTCCATACAATTGCCTGAAAAGTTAGGGTGTCCTCATTCCTAACAGTTGAAAGGTAAATGAACCACATTTTCTCTATTCATTATTTTGTTGTGGGACATCTGAGTTGTTTCCATTTTCTGGCAATCACAAAAATACCACTATGAACATAGTGCAACATGTATGCTTGTGGTATTGTGGTGCATGTTTTGGTTATATACCCAAGAATATTGTAGCTGGATCTTCAGGTAGTTCTACTTCCAAGTTTTGGAGGAATCTCCAGATTGATTTCTAACATGGTTATACCCATTTGTAATTCCATCAGGAATGGAGGAGTGTTTGTGTTTTCCACATCCTTAACAACATGTGCTGTACCCTGAAGTTTGGATATTAACCATCCTGATTTGTGTGAGGTTAAATCTCAGGGATGGTTTGATTTGCATTTCCGTGATCATTTTGTACTTTGAACATTTCTTTAAGTGATTCATAACCATTCTCGTGATGTGAATTCTTTTTCTAGTTCTATACCACCTTTTCTGATTGGGGTTTTCATTTCTCGGTGGTCAGCTTCTTAACTTCTTCATATATTTTAGATATTAGCCCTCTATTGGATGTGGGGATAGTGAAGATTTTTTTCCAATCTGTCCACTGCAGATTTGTCCTATTGACTAGGTCCTTTTTTTTTTTTTTTTTTTTTGGAGCTGGGGTTGCATGCGTTTTAGCAAGCGCTCTACCTATGGCTAAATCCCCAACCCCTTGACTTTGGGTCCTTTATCTTACAAAAGTTTTTAATTTCATGAGGTCCCATTTATCAATTCTACATTTAGAGTATAAGCCTTGTAGTTCTGTTTAAGAAATTTTTAAATATCCTCTGTGCCAATAAAATCAAGGTACTTTGTCAATTTTTTTCTATTAGGTTTAGTGTATGTGGTTTTTTATGTTGAGATCCTTGAATTGAGCTTTATGCAAGGTGACAAATGTGGGTCTATTTTCATTTTACTACATTTTGACTGCCAGTTAGACCAGCACTACTTATTAGAGATGTTTTCTTTTTTCCATTTTATATTTTTGTCTTCTTTTTCAAATATCTACTGTCTCTAAGTATGTGGTTTCATTTCTGTGTCTTCAATTCTATTCTATTGTTCAATGAGTTCATCTCTCTACCTATAACATGTGATTTTTATAACTATTGCTCTGTATTATAGTTTGAGGCCAGGAAAGGTGATTCCCCCAGCAGTTATTTTATTGTAAAGAATTGTTTTCACTATTCTTTGATTTTTGCATTTCCAGATATCATTGAAGAACTGTGTATTGATTTTGATAGAGATTTCTATGATTTGTAGATTGCATTTGGTAGTGTGACCCTTTTAACTATGTTAATTCTGCTGATCCATGAGCATGGGAGATCTCCTCATTTTCTGGGAACTTCTTCAATTTCTTTCTTGAGAGACTTGAAATTATTGTCATACATATCTTTCACTTGTTTGCTTAGTTTTACCCATGATACTTTATATTATTTGTGCCTTTTGCAAAGGTAGTTGTTTCTCTAAATTCTTTCTCAACCTCTTTTTTATCTGAATAAAGGAAGGCTATTAATTTATTTGAGTTACTTTTGTATCCAGCTACTTTCTGAAGATGTTTATCATCTCAAAAAGTTCTCTAGGAGAACTTAAGGTTGCTTTTGTATGCTATCATATAATCTTCAAAAGTGATACCTTTACATGATCTTCAGAGAACTCTGGAATCTCTTTTCGTTCAATAGATATGGGGAGAGTCACCATTTTTGACCTGTCAATGATTTTCATGGAAATACTTCAAGTATCTCTCCAATTAATTTGATATTGGCTGTTCATTTGCAGCAAAATGCTTATATTATGTTTAGCGATTGGCCTTGAATTCCTGATCTCTCCAATACTTTTAACATGAAGGGGTTTATTTTGTCAATGTTGTTTTTGTTTTTGTTTTTGTTTTCTGTATCTAAGCAGATGATCATTTTTTTTATCATTGTCTATATAGTGGATTATGTTCATCTATTTTTGTATATTGATCCAATTTTGCATCCTTGGGATGAAAGCTAACTGATCATGGTGAATGATGGCTTTGATGTGTTCTTGGGTTCGATATGAAAGAATGTTGAGTATTTTACATTGATAGTCTTAAGTGAAATTGGTCTTAAGTTCCCTTTGTTGTATGCTTATATGATTAGGTATAAGAGTTATTACAGCTTCAGAGAATTAATTAGGTAGTGTTTCTACTGTTGCTATTTTATGGGATAATTTGAGAAATATTGGTGTTGGGTATTCTTTGAAGTTCTGGTAGAATTCTGCACTAAAGCCATTTGGCCCTGAGGTGGTTGTTGTTGTTGTTCTTTATTTTTGTTTTTTGTTTTGTTGGGTTTTTTTCTTTTTTGTATATAATGATTTCTATTTAGTTAAGCAATATTGCCTCTTTACAAGTTTCCTGATAGAAAACCATCCATTTCATCAAGATATTCCTTTTTTTTTTTTTTTTGAGTATAGGCCTTTTTAGTAGGATCTCATGATTTTTTTATTTCCTCTGTTTCTTTTGTTATATCTCACTTTTGACTTCTGATTTTCTTAATTTTGATACTGTCTCTGGGCCTTCTAGTTAGTTTGGCTAGAGGTTTATTTATCTATCTTCTTGATTACACAAAGAACAAACTTTTGGTGTGGTTGATTCTGTTTATCTTTGTCTTTGTTTCTTTTTAGTTGGTTTTGTCCCTGAATTTGAGTCCTTTTGGTTATGTTTGCTTCTTTTTTGTTTTAAACCTCTCAGGTGTGCTGTTAAGTTCCTAGTGTAAGATATCTACAATTAATATACTGAGAAATTAGTGCTACTTTTTTTTTCTCTCTTAGCCGTGCTTGCACAGTGCCCCATTTTGTATGTTTTACTATTGTTATCCTTGAATCCCTATACATCTTTATTTTTGTTCTGTATTTCTTTCCTGACCAAGTTATCATTGACTAGAGCATTTTATAGTTTCCACAGGTATGTAAGATTTTTGTTGTTTTTGTTCTTATTGAAGATCAACAAAAAGCCATGCTGATCTAATAGAATTCATGGGATCATTTCTATATTCTTGTACCTAAAGGCTTGTTATGTTGCCCATTATATGGTCAATTATAGAGATGGCACCATGATTTGCTGAGAAGAAGGTATATTCTTCTGTTTTGTCGAAATCTGTTAAATCCATTTGGTTCAAAACCGCTATTAGTTTCTCACTGTCTCTGTTTAGTTTCTGTTTTAATGACCTGTCTGTTAGTAAGAATGGGTTGGTGAAATCTTCCACCATACATGTTTGGTGTTCAATGTCTGTTTGAGCTTTATATAAGTTTCTTTATGAATGCGGGTACCCTTACATTTGGTGCATAAATGTTCAGGGTTGAAATGTTCCCTTAGTAGATTTTTCTTTGATGAATATGAAGTGTCCGTTCTCATCTCACTTGATAACTTTTGGTAGAAAGTCTATTTCAGTGCATATTAAAATAGTAAGTCCAGCCTGTTTCCTAGAACCATTTCCTTGGAAGATAATTTTCCAGGCATTTACTCTGAGATACTGACTCCCTTTGTTATTGAGGTGTGTGGTTTTGTATGCATCAAAATGCTGGAATATATATATATGTCCAATCCGTTATCTTATATCTTCTTGTAGGTGAGTTGAGTTCATTAATTCTGAGAGATATTAAAGATAGATAATTGTTAGTTCAGGTTATGTTTCTTTTGTAGGTGGCATTATATGCATGCCACGACATTTTATTTTTATTCTAATTTTGTTTTCCATATTAACTTAAATCCTGCTCATTGACCTTCTCCCAGTTAGTCGCTCCCACAATATTTTCTGCTTCTCATACCTGATATTAGTGTTTAGTTATCTTTCCCTTAGTATCTTCCTACCCTGACAATTTAAGTCTCTGTAATTCTAGGGGTCTGTTCTCCCAGTTAAACCTGAAAACTTTCCCTAACTAGAAGAATATATCCCAAACAATACTTTTTGTCACACCCACTTTCGACAATAGCATCAAGGATTTACATGGACAATTCTGTCTTGAAAATATCATTGAAAATTTAATTTGTAAGAAATAATACATATGCAAAGAATGTTAGGTTAAAATAAATAAAAAGTATTATATTTTTCCTCAAGAATATGTGGGGATAGATCTTGGGGGTGATAGCTTAGAAGAGAGGGCAATAAGTAGAATTTAAAGTGAATAAGCAAAAAAAATAAATTTTTAAGAACATAGAAATTGTTACTCTATTTGTGGTGGGACAATTGTCTAGTTCTACTTTCAGACATTGGTCTCAAAGTTTATCAGACTCATGATTTTTTTCTCCTGTTGCCTTGATTTCTGTCTCTGTCTCTGTCTGTCTCTCTGTCTCTGTCTGTCTGTCTGTCTGTCTGTCTCTCTCTCTGTGTATATGAATTATGATATTTCTATTTATTGAGAAAACCATGCTTCCTTGATGTCCTTGATCAACTCTAGCTCTCACATTTTTTTTCTATTTCCTCTTCTATGGTGTTTACTGAAGCCTGAAGAAAGATATATTTGGATGTAACATCCACATTAAACCTCAAATTCTGACTCTGAGCATAACGTCTGTTCTCAGTATTTCTTCCATCTGTTGATGAAGGAGGATTCTCTGCTAATGACTGAAGACAACACAGATTTATAAGTATGACACAATAACACCACATGTCATTTTATTGCTGTATATTTTTACAATAGCGGCATTTACTTCTGTAGGCATTGATACTATCTAATTTCTGATTCTTGGTACTCCAAATACTGTTTTTGATGGATTCAGTCCCATGCAGTGTTTTCTCACATAAATCAGATATCTTTGATTCCCTTCCCTACAAAATTTGTGCCACAAATGTCCTATCTTATAAGCAAAGCATCATTTTTGGTCATGATTTTGTTAAGGAACACAGTAGCTTCCTGTACCAGACACTAGAACATTGTAAATACTCTGTGATGGTATCAGCTCAAAATCTAACGTAGGTTTCATAGTAAAAAAAAGTGTTAGACCACACTGAAGTAATAACTACACAGTTATCAATAAATCTTTCCTGAGTTCTAGTTTTAAAGCAATTCAAGACAATTTACATTCATTTTCTTCACTGTTATTTTATATAATCATTTCTGTCTCAGTAAAAGAGTAAATTAAGGAAAGAAAATGGAAAATCCAGTGTGTCCAAAATGTATTTGAACTTATGCTGGCATAATTTAAATACGTGAGGCATTTGTAATGTTTTTATATTTTTAATAGATAATTTTTATATATACATTTCAAATGTGATCCCCATTTCCCCATCTCCCATCTCCCTTCCCCATGCTTCTATGAAGATTCTCCCACTATCACTTATCCAATCTCACCCTGGTTTTCCCCTAATCTGCGGAAATGAGCATTCACAGAACCAAGGGCTTCTCCTCCTATTGAGGCTACACCATGCCATCCTCTGCTACATGTGTGGCTAGAGACACGGGTCCCTCAATATGTACACTTTGTTTGGTGGATTAGACCCTGAGAACTCTGGGGAGGTCTGGTTGGTTGATACTGTTGTTCTTCCTATCAGGTTGCAAACACCTTCAGCTCCTTCAGTCCTTTCTCTAACTCATGTATTTGGATCCCCTTGTTCAGACCAAATGTTTGTTGAGAGCATCCACCTCTGTATTTGTCAGGCTCTGACACAGCATCTCAGGAGATGGCTGTATCAGGCTCCTTTCAGCATGTACTTTTTGGCATCAGCAATAGTGACTGAATTTGATGGCTGCAAATGGTATGGATCTCCAGGTGGGGCATTCTCTGAATGGTTTTTCCTTCACTGTCTGCTTCATTCTTTGTTGCTGTATTTCCTCCTGTGAGTATTTGCTTCCCCATTTTGAGAACTGAAGCATCCACATTTTGTTGTTCTTTCTTCCAGAGCTTCATAAAGATTTTTAATTGTTTCTTGGCTCTTCCAAGTTTTTTGGGCTAATAGCCATTTATCCGTGAGCACATAATATGTGTGCTATTTTGTTACTTGGTTACCTAACTTAGGATGATATTTTCTAGTTCCATCCATTTGCATAATATTTTATGAAATCATTGTTTTTAATGTCTGATTAGTACTCCACTGTTTACGTGTACCAAATTTTCTGTACCTAGTCCTCTTTTGAAGGACATCTGTGTTATTTCTAGCTTCTGATTTTTATAAATAAGGCTGCTTTGAACACAGTGGAGAGTGTGTCCTTGTTATACATTGGAGCATATTTTGGGTATATGCCCTAGAGTGGTATATCTGGGTCCTCAGGTAATACTATGTCAAATTTTCTAAGGAACAAAAAGACTGATCTCCCCTCTGGTTGATCCAACTTGCTATTCCACCAACAATGGAGGAGTTTTCCCCTTTCTCTACATCCTTGTCAGCATCTACTGTCACCTGAGTTTTTCATCTTATACATTCTGACTTGTGTGAGATGGTATCTCAGTGCTGTTTTTATTTGCATTTCCCTGATGACTTTGGATGATTAACAATTCTTTAGGTTCTTCTCAGTCTTTTGATATTCCTCAATTGAGAGTTCTTTGTTAAGCTCCATAACACATTTTAAATAAGATTATTTTGTTCTCTGGTAGCTAACTTCTTGAGTTCTTTGAACACATTATATTAGCCCTCTATCAAATGAAGGATTTTTTCCAATCTGTTGGTTTCTGCTTTTTCCTATTGACAATGTTCTTTGCTTTACAGAAGCTTTGCAAATTCATAATGTCTAATTTGTCAATACTTGATCTTAAAGCATAAGTCTTTGGTGTTCTGTTCAGAAAAAAATTTCCCCTGAGTATATGCTCTGAGTATAATCTGAAGAAAAATTTTTTTAAATTTTCCATTTTAAATATATTTATATAGAGACTCCGTGTTAACTCTTAAAAATTAAATGTCATTCTTTGTATTAAGAAAAAAATCTCAAATTAGTGCTAGTATAAATTACACTGCATAGTGAAAGCAATCCTGAATAATTATAGTAATGTAGAGGATATCACCATATATGTTTTCTGTGAGATACTAAACAAAATGACCAAACTCAGCAAAATATTGGCACAAACATGCTTTTATTTATATGGAATAAATTTCCTCAACTGTAGAACTGAATTATGGTCTAGAATTTAAGTAGCAGTGATTTATAGGACCCCTGTGATATACCTGTGCTTCAGAAGTAGAGACACACTGGACCATGATAACTCACATAAGATAGTCTACTTCATTGTAGCTCCAGGGGTATGGAGTAATGACGTATAGAATAACTGAAACATAACTAAATAGTCAAATGAATACAACTCTCACAAATTGCTATGACTCAAACATAAGCTAGAATTTGCATAATGATGAAGGCAACACCAGAATGCCTGGAAGAAACTCGTGTATGTCCCCCATCTGTATTGAACCTAATATAGTAATATAGTATTCTACAATGTAGGAAAAATACATCATAATGACACCTGTGATGAGAAAATTCATGTATGATGAATCACAGTCGAGATGGCTGTTTTCATTCAGCTTCCACCTTTGTAAGACTAAAGTAAGCAAAAATAAAATGATAAATAATAATATTAAAAAAATAAATATTTTTTGAAAAGTATAAAAATTGGGTAAAAGTAAAATATTATCTGAACAGGTTGAAAGTGAGATAAATGTTAACATTTAAATCAAAACATACATTGGTTTGGCTCTTGGTCATGAGGTTGAAAGAACATGAATGAAATTCAGTAATTTCTCCCCTTTTGCCATTACTGTATTCATTTTTCACAATCAAATTAACAAAGAAATTATTAATATAAATATGGCATGTCTATGATAAATTTAAATAAAATTTAAAGAGCTGTAAGGCACAAATTCTACTATGTATCTTCTCCACTGTTCAATTTGGTTCCTTTTCCAAAATCACTCTTGTTGAAATTCAGCATGAAGTACTGGTTGTTCAGGAGGAAGATTAAAAATCAGTTTTCCCCGGGTTGGGGATTTAGCTCAGTGGTAGAGCGCTTGCCTAGGAAGCGCAAGGCCCTGGGTTCCGTCCCCAGCTCCGAAAAAAAGAACCAAAAAAAAAAAATCAGTTTTCCCATGGTAAACAAGCAAAGCCAAAACCCATTTGGGAAAGATATAAGAGGAGTGGCAATGGTTTCCTTGGGAGACTCAATATGAGTGTTTATGAATGTCTAATATTGTCTCGAAAGGCTACCAATGAAGGCACCTTCATCCTATTTGTTAGCAGTCTGAGAGTCCTCACCTACGAATAGCTGCTCTGCATAATAGCTACTATAATATCCTCGTTGTACCTAATTAATATGAGTTCCAGCTTTCAGTGTCAGTAGTATTAGAGAACATCCCTACTCCAAAATTCATTCATGTGTTTTTGTGAGTCTGTCTTTCAATTTTTATTCCTTCACACCACCACCAAGCCAGTCATAGGTCTAGAAATCAAGTTGCCTGAGACATGAAAATTGACAAATGCATAACCAGGCTCCATAGAAGGAGTGTAATCCAAACTACATTTCTTTCTGGTATTTTGCTCAAAAGTATAAAAAGTAACTAAACCTGCTAAGAACATTAATACTACTAAGATGTATAATACAAGAAACTTAAGTTATGTTCAATATAGTGAAGAAAAGTAAAATTATTCTTGACATTAATATTGACCACGAATTTTCAATTGATTGTCAAAATGTAGAAAATAACTATTTTATACATTGTATAGGAGTGGTAATAACAGGAGGGTGTGTGTCACAGGAACACTACTTAGAGATGAGCACAAACAGGCTCTGATTCTCAACACTAATTGGTAATGCATTGCTACCTTATGCATATAACAGTCTAAGGCATTGGAATTTACCCAAGATTTTAGGGACAAGCATGAAATTCACTTCTGTGGAATTGTTCTAAAATATAAACCCGAAACATTTAGCTATCCCAGAGCAGTGAAGTCAACATCTTACCAAGAGATATGTCTTTCCTGACAGATCAGTATTAAAGTATGCCTCTTTCAACAAGAAAGATCATTCATGCCTTTTCTGCCACACAACTTATATAGAATGTTCTGCCACTGTGAAATCTAACCAGCAGAGATGCTTCCATGTCATGGTTCAGGAGATTGTGAGAATTCAGAGAGAATACTGGTCACTTTAGTCATCTGTGAGGGATCTGTACAGATGGATCTACTAACTTTACCATTACAAAAGTATATGAGTACCTGCCTTGTCAGCATAAACATGTCCAGGTATGAGTGTTGTGATCTGAGCCTGAGATGATAATGATGGGACTACAGTGTTTGGTGTCTATTCATTGGTTAGTCCTATACTGTGTCTCAGTAGAGATTTGCACATAGGATAACATGACTGTCCTTAAATTTTCTATACTGCCTGATATTATCTATATAAGATAATGAGTCTTTTTCCATGACTACTTCCAATGATCTGTTCAGACATATCACAAGGTTTTCAATACATATATGTATGAAATGACACTTGTCAAATTGAGTGCAATTGTCATGTCTTCACATGAGCATGTGTAGGACTTGATTTCAGAGCAGCTGGTATTTATGAAATACACTCACTAAAGCCTGCTGAGTTTTTTAATTATACTGCAGTATGTGGGGTCTCAAAATCATTCAGAATCCTCAAAACAATATCTACATCCAACACTTCTTTACCCAATTACATACAGAAATTCACCATCACCCATCCTTTCTCTGTTACTTTTCCCACTTTCTCTTTTATATTGTGCCACCTCTTCATCTTGTAAGCATGTTTATTTAGCCAAACACAAAGGAGTTATCTTCCTCAACTTCATATCTTTACTCATGATGTCTGTATTCAATTCTCTTGTTCTGTGCTCTCTAAAATATATATCTTACCATATCCTCCACATCTTCTAATTCCCAGACTTCAATGCTATGGTGCTTAAATTGTAGGCATATTTAATTCTCCTTGGCCTCAGTATATACTTTGTCTTCTAACTCATTACACTAGAGTGCTTGACTTTAATTTCAATGAGAGTTTTACCCAAATAATGTCCAGTCACTTTGTCCTATGCATCTCAAAAAATTTTATTAAGTTCATTTGTCTTCTGTGAGCATGTCTAGAATATATACCAGGACATATTCCTTAACAAAAATGACTGGAATATAAGTGTTTCCTAAAAACTTGTGGTTTGAGGTTATACTCTAATTGAGGTAGATCATAGAAGCTTCAAACAAAATTTGAAGAAGTGACTGTGATGCTAGTAAGAACTTCAGGTAGTAATCCTGGACAGTTATTCAGAACTCTGCCAGTAATTGTGATGGCACACTGTATTATGCAGTCTCTCTCTGGTATATTATCTCACATGACCTCATCTGTACTCTCAGATTCAAAGCCACTGTCTGAAGTTTGTACAAACCTTGTTTTTTTCTCAATGATAGGTTGTCCTGACATAAGAATCACCTTGCCTGCTTTGCTCTCCCAGTTGTAAAATTCACAATCTATATATCAATATTATTCTTCAATTTATTTTCATAGCTATAGAAAATTTGGACAGAATATATTAGATGATTACTCTTTCACAAACTCTCTTCTCCTTTCTTACTCTCTCTCTAATCTCTCTTCTATCACTCTGTTCTCTGTCTCTTACACTTTCTCTTTCACACACACTCTCTCTGATCTGTTTCATATGCTTTTTCTAATCTTTCCTCTCTAACTCTCCCTCCCTCTCTCTCTCTCTCTCTCTCTCTCTCTCTCTCTCTCTCTCTCACACACACACACACACACACACACACACACACACACACACTCACTCACTCACACACTCACACACAAACACACAGAAAATTGTCATTATTGTACAACCGCAAAGGTTTTTAATCTCAGGCTCGCCCTGAAAAGTCCCACCACTGTCAGGAGCTGTAGAGAAGTCATTCACTTACACAGACACAGACTAATCTATGCAAGGCCTCTAGAGGTTCCCAGTTGTGGCCTCCATTAATCCCAAGCCTCCAGCCAACTGCAGCCAAGGATTCCTACGATGGGACCAGCTGGAGTTCCACCATTTCTCTCAGCTGGGGCATGTCTTCCCCGCAGGCTCCCACTTCATTCTCTGCCCTTCCACGGCATCCAGTGGTGTCTGGGTGTCCAAGAGCCTGAGGACCTGACAGATCCAATCTTCTCGCAGGCTCAGGTACCTTGGAGCCAGCTCCAGCTGTCCATCCCTATGCCTCAGACTGTGCTTCCCCGCTCCCACGGTGGTTTCTTGAGGCTTCCCAGAGCCCAACACCTGCCAATCCTCTGAGTGGAGGAAGCCCATCCAACTTCCTGTGTCCTGCCTTCCCTGGGCTATGCCCTGCAGCAGAGCAGATGTGGGACCACCCACCAATAACACAGCAATTGCTTCTCACTCCCTCTGGCCCTAACTGTGCTATAAAGACTCTATCTATTCTCCTTTTGAGAAGGGCCTTTTCATCACCTTCCAATCTACATTTAGGATTTATGGGCTAAGAAAAAACGGGGAAAACAAAGATCACTCTGCTTAGAGCACACAGCTGCAACAGTTGCAGCAGCAGAGCAGACCCCTTTCCTCCTTCATCTAGGTCAGCCAAAGACAAAGGAAAAACATACCTGAAACCCAAAAGTTTTCAGGCTTTGTTGAAATGCTCCAACAAGAATAGCTAAGACAAGGTATGTACAACCATTCTGGAAATCAGTCCGGAGGTTCCTCAGAAAATTGGATATTGAACTACCTGAGGACGCAGCTATACCTCTCTTGGGCATATACCCAGAAGATGCCCGAAATACAACAAAGACATGTGTTCCACTATGTTCATAGCAGCCTTATTTATAATAGCCAGAAGCTGGAAAGAACCCAGATGCCCTTCAAGAGAGGAATGGATACAGAAAATGTGGTACATTTACACAATGGAATATTACTCAGCTATCACAAACAATGACTTTATGAAATGCATAGGCAAATGTATGGAACTGGAAAATATCATCCTGTGTGAGGTAACCCAATCACAGAAAAACACACATGGTATGCACTCATTGATAAGTTAGTCCAAATGCTTGAATTACCCTAGATGCACAGAACACATGAAACTCAACACCGATGATCAAAATGCGAATGCTTTACTCCTTCTTTAAAAGTGGAAGAAGAATACCCTTGGCAGGGAATTCGGAGGCAAAGTTTAGAACAGAAGCTAAATGAACTCCCATTCAGAGCCTGCCCGACATGCAGCACATACACATACAGGCACCCAATTATATAAGATGGATGAAGCAAATAAGTGCAGGCTGACAGGAACCAGATGTAGATCTCTCCTGAGAGACACACCCAGAATACTGCAATACATAGGCAAATGCCAACAGCAAACCACTGAACTGAGAACGGGACCACCGTTTAAGTTATCAGAGAAAGGACTTGAAGAGCTTGAAGGGGCTCGAAACTCCATATGAACAACAATGTCAAGCAACCAGAGCTTCCAGGGACGAAGCCACTGATTCTGGGCTCCAACCTCATTGGTAGCAATGAATAGCCTAGTAAGAGCACCGGTGGAAGGGTAAGCCCTTGGTCCTCCCACGACTGAACCCCCAGTGAATGTGATTGTTGGGGGGAGGGTGGTAATGGGGAAAATGGGCAGGGGACGCCCACATAGAAGTGGAGGGGTAGGGGGATGTTGGCCTATAAACCAGGAAAGGGAATAACAATTGAAATGTAAATAAGAAATTCTCGTTATTAAAGATAAAAAAAGATATAAAATTGTGTGAGATCAGTGATTGAGAAAGCTTCCTCCTCTTACCTGGAAATTGACATTTATTTATTCCTACCTTCTACATGATGGCTCACAGGAACCCCTGATTCAAATCCCATGTGACATTCCACCATATTCTGAATTCTAACACAGGACAAATGCACATGGTACACACACATATACACAACGAAAAACACTCAACACATAAATAATATTGAAGATTAATAGTATCTGTTTATTAGTGTTTCAATAATTTCCCACCACTACTAATCTTGTAATATCTGAATGTTCACACAGATGTCTAAAAAAAGAAATCACATATCCCACATTGCAGTTTCCCAATGCTGGAAAATAACTATCAGTGCATGAGAAAAACTACCTAGTCTAAATTCTATGTGATATTCAGCACCAGTAAATAATAATTTCCCCCCATTTGTCAACAATCTTTTGGACATCTTCTACAACTGTTTATTTCCTCAGAGTTATTTTGATAATACATTTTTACTCAGGTTGACTGTCTAGCTTGAAACTTGTGTTGACTAACGTTTGTCTGTAAAAGAGATAAATGAATGATAAATAGACTCATAAATTCTCATTATTATTACAATCTATATATTCCTCAATTTAAATATATCTAGTATTAAAATGTTCTTTATTGAAACAATTGAAAGTAACTAGATTCAAGAGTATGGGGAGATATTATGCCGTTATTTTGTATCTGATGAGAATATTTCATACTGAATATAAAATAGTGTGTTCAGTGTATGTTTTAAAGCTCTGATTACACAATAATAAAAATCATCATTGATACATTTTCAATACTGCATAGCTTAAAAACCCTAGTATAGTTTCTAGTAAGCAGAAAGAAGCAGAGTTCTGGGAAGCATGCACTCATGGCTACATTGACATCGGTGAGCCATATATCTGTTCCACCTTAGAAGGAAAACCACATCATTCAGTTGAACGAATTCTCATATAGAACTACAAAACATCTCACTAAGATAAGATTACTTTGTGTAGCTTTGTTCTCATGATATGACTTTGTATCCAATGATCTGGGAATACACTGGACCTTCTGCTTATGCTTCAAGAAGAACAACATCATGAAGCCACTGGTACACATCATGAGTCCCAAACACATGACATCACTGGAGGCCAATATAATCATATGTACTGTGTATTTTTGGAATGATTTACTGCTACACAGTACACCAATTGTCTAAATTCAGTAAGATTCCCTTTATCTCTCCTTTCAGTTACTGTCATGATCATGAAGATATTTACAAATAGACACAGGGACAAGAACAGGACTAGGGAAGGACCAATGATTTTCAGGGCTCTGGCCTTAAGCTGTGTAGCATTGGAATTGCTGAGGCTAACAGTGATGGACTGAAAAACACTAATCAAGCATTTGGAACCAAGGGCAAATTAACTGGAAACTCTATGCAAATAAAAGACAATTTTACATTTAATCTTGTTCAGAAAATGTATATAACCAAAAGCAGTCATTGTCTGATAGAATCCTTTGCAGAGAACAACCATGATGTTGTCCATGTCTGTTCTTTCAGAATCAGGTCTATTTTTATTTTATTTTTAACCATGTATATGAGTTTGTATCTTTATATGGGAATATTAACTTCGGTGCATGTATCTTTGTAGCCAGACCTGTTAACGTCGGTGGTGAGCTGCCAGATGTGTATCCAGGAGTCTAAAATTGAGTCCTCTGAAAGCATAGCCTACTTTCTTAACCCAGAAAGCCTTCTCTAGAGCCCCAAAGAGGTGTTTTTTTTTTACTAAATACATTTCTACAGCTCAACATATTCACATTTGTTTCCAAAGACGTTGGTTACAACGTTTTAGTTAATGTAAAGAAAATTTTGCAAAATTCTTGCTAGTTGTCAGCACTTTCCACATGGATCTACAATTGAAGTTTGATTTGTAGCTCACAGAAATCCTGTATGAGGGATTCTAATGGTAAATCAAGGAGAGATTTAATGCAACCAATTCCACCTTTGAAATGAAGTAATATCCACCAGCTTTTAAGGAACAGCATTTTTTTCTTTATGGTAGAACACATATGAATTTTAAAATACATGCTATTCACTTTGGCATTCTAGATCTATTTTATATACTCCAATATATTTTTGACCTATGTTATTAATTTCAAAATTATGCTATTAGCATATATCACATATAAAATGTAAACTATCAAAGACCAATGCTAATCACATGCAAAACAGATAAATTACATAGAAATATGAATGCATTAATTTAGAATATTTATTCAATACCAGAATGACAGCCAGGAGAACTTTATCCATTTAATAAATTAAAACAACATTAAAATCAAGAATATAGTTATGATTCTATTTACAGTTCTCTAGACATATGTCAAAAGAAATTTTACATGTATCTATATGTTCAGTAGAAAATATTTTCAGGCAGACAGAGAACATAAGTGACATATAAATACATTGGTGCAAAGTAGAAGATGCTGATCAAAGGCATTTCTGCAAGATAGAAACCATAGCACCACAGACATTAACACTCAGCCCTGACCAAGTGATGTTGAAATTTGCAAGACAAAGAAACCTCATTAATAGCAATTGAAATTTGAATCACAATTGTCTGATTTTTCTCACACCTTAATGTTCATGAATTAAGAGGAAGTTGTTACTACTAGTCTTGGTTTCTGTGAAAGAAAAATAGCCTCCTGTTCCTGTGCCAATTAGAAAAAGTTTTTCTGGAAAAACAAAACAAAACAAAAACACAACACTACCAAGTGATGAGGTGATCCAGAGTGAAAGTAGCAGCCTGAAGTAAGTAAGTATCAGATTTAAGTTCTACACATCAGGTAATTGAGATTCTGCCAGGTATTATATGTCACTGAGTAAGCCAGGAAAAGTGTGTGTGTGTGTGTGTGTGTGTGTGTGTGTCTGTCTGTCCTTGTCCTTAAACACAGTGACAAATATTTGAGTAAAAAGACCTTACATACAACTTAGTACTAGGACTCCTATAGCAATTACCTTTACCAAAGAATATCAGGGAAAGTAGACTAGGCAGTGGGGCCTCTTCAACAGGCTCCCTCCACCTGTAGAGTGCACATAACTCAGATGATCATTATCTCTCATAGCATTCAGAAGGTGCAGCATTGTGTCAATGAAAAAGGAGCTCAAAGAATTGCAATCAATGAGAGGGCTGAAAATGTCCTGTCTTCTGTAGGTCTGAGCGAAGGCATTAAGACTCACCATGGAAAATATATGTCTCTCTGATGGCAGATGCTAAATGGGGCATTATGGGTCTATGAGCCAGGCACCATGTGTCTCTGTAGTCATCCACAAGTGTGATATGTTGATATACTGAGAACTCATCTCTTCTGAGGTCAAGTTGTTATGACAAGAGGTATCAATGTCCTTGCCCAATGAAGAAGTTGACATCATCCTTTTCCCCAGCACAAACTTTAAGAAACTTTCAATTGTGTTTATACTGTATGGTGACAGGCGAAAAAATTGGTATGATTCTGCTCTCATAGGTTGTTCAGACACAAAGTGAATCCAAGGAGTCAGACCAGAGGGGTCAATTCTAAAGAAGAGTAAGAGCTGATGATAATGGGAACTCTGGTTGATTATTAAATACTCTTGAAGCCAATGACTCCAAATCCTACTGCATATAGAAACAAAAACAACCAGACCACATGCACAAATGTGCTCTGCTATAAAACTTTTCCATTTTGTTTCGTTATGTTGTTGTTCTCTTTTCCAAAGAGCAAATCACTACACATAGAAATCTCTTATGAGTGATGAACAAGATATAATGAATGTGTTCTTTCAATTAAGGAACATAGAAAGTCAAATATACAATATGAAAAAGAATCCACATAACATGACTTGCTTCTTAACAAAATTTCTACTTAAATTGATAGCTTTATAAATTATTATTTCAAGTCAATTTTAAGAAAAAAAAAACCTCCTAGGCAGAACATCCATGCTTCCATGGATGCTTCCATTCCAAACGAACCACGCCAACCTGAAAGCACTGAGAGATGTGGTTCTTGAGCCATTCACAGTTATATGTTGGAAGCTCCACAGAAGGAGTGGTGTGCATCTAGCCAAATAGCAAACTTAGGAAAAGGAGCATACAGTTCCCAGATATAAAAAGAAAACAAAACAAAAAGTACAAGAACAACAACAACAACAACAATAACAATAACATATGACTCAGCTCTGCTCTTCATCTGCCTGTCAAAAGAATAGATTCAATGCAATCACCATTAAAATTCCCACTTAGTTTTTCCCAGAGTTAAAAGGAGCAATTTGCAAATTCATTTGAAATAACAAAAAAATAAATAAATAAAACAGGAGTACAAAAACTACTCTCAACAATAAAAGAACTTCTGGGAGAATCACCATCCCTAACCTCCAGCTGTATTACAGATCAAGAGTGATACAAAATGTATGATATTGGTACAGAGAGTCAGGTACATCAATGAAATGAAACTGAAGACCCATAAATGAACCCAAACTGCTATGGTCACTTAATCTTTGACAAAGGAGCTAAAAACATATAGTGAAAAGAGTCAGCATTTTCAACAAATGGTGCTGTTTCAACAGGCAGTCAGTATGTAGAAGGCAAATTGAACCATTCTTATTGCCTTGTACAAAACACAAGTCTAAATGGATCAAAGACCTCCACATAAAACCAGATACACTGAAACCAATAGAAGAAAAAGTAAGGAAGTGCTTTGAACACATGGGCACAGAAGAAAATTTCCTGAACAGAAAACCAATGGCTTCTACTCTGAGATCAACAATAGGAAAATGGGACCCCATAAAATTGGAAAGCTTCTGTAAGCCAAAGGATATTGTTAATTGGACAGAAGGGCAACCAACAGACTGGGAAAAGATCTTTGCCAATCCTACATCTGATAGAGGGCTAATATTCAATACATACAAAGTACTAAAGAAGGTAAACTCCAGAGAATCAAATAACCCTATTAAAATGGGTTACAGAGCTAAACAAAGAATTCTCAACTGAGGAACAGCAAATGCCACAAAGCAGCTAAGGAAATATTCAACACCTTTAGTCATGAGGGAAATGCAAATCAATACAACCTCAGATTCTACCTCACAACAGTCAGAATGGCTAAAATGAAAAACACAGGTGACAACAGTTGCTGGCAAGTAATTGGAGAAAGAGGCACACTCCATTTTTGGTGGGATTGCAAGCTGAGACAACCACTCTGGAAATTATTCTGGGGGTTCTTCCATAAATTGGACATATCTGTGGACTCAGCTATTCCACTCCTGTGCATATACCCAAAAGATGCTCCAATATATATCAAGAACAGATACTTCACTATGTTAATAGTAACCTTATTTATAATAGTAAGAAGCTGGAAAGAACCCAGATGTCCTTCATCAGAGGAATGGATACAGAAAATGTGGTACATTTACACAGTGGAATACTACACAGCTATTAAAAACAATGATTTCATGAAATTCATAGACAAATGGATGGAACTAAGAAATATGATTCTCAATGAGATAATCCAGTCCCCAAAGAACACATATGGTATGCACGCACTGATAAATAGATATTTACCCAAAACCTGCAATATGCAACATACATTTCACATACCACATGAAGCTCAAGAAGAGAGTTCAAAGTGTAGAAGCTTCAGTATTTCTTAGAATCGAGAACAAAAATATTCACAAAGGTAATATGGAGACAAAATGAGAAGCAGTGACTAAAGGAAAGTCACCCAGAGACTGCCCCACGTTGGGATACATACCATATATAGCCATCAAACACAGACAATATTGCAAATGCCAAGAAGTGCATCCTGACTGGAATTGTTGTAGCTTGCTCCTGAGATGCTCTGTCAAAGCCTGACAAATACAGAAGCAGATGCTCGCAACCAAATTTTGAACTGAGACAGGGGTCCCTGATTGAGGTGTTAGAGAAAAGACTGAAAGAGAATAAGGGTTTTGCAACCCCATTAGAAGAACAACAATATCAACCAACCAGACACTGCAGAGCTCCCAGGAACTAAATCACCATACCAAGAGGACACAGAGAGGGACCTTTGACTCTAGAAGCATATCGAGCAGAGGATGGCCTTTCAGGCCTCATAGGCAAGAGAAGCCCTTGCTCCTGTGAAGGCTAGATTCCCCAGTGTAGTGGAATGTCAGGACAGTAAGGTAGGAGGGAGTGGGTGGTTATTTGGGGGAGTACCCTTATAGAAGCATGGGAAGGAGAGATGGGATAGCTGGTTTCTGTAGGGGAATCTGGGAAGGGAAATAACACTTGAAATGTAAATTAAATAATCAATTAAAAGAAAAAAATTAAAAAAGAAGATTCTTGTTATTGTTTCTTTTCCAGGAATATACATTATCTTTCCATTTTTGATTAGCATTTTAAACTCTTATACAATAAATCAGTAAATAAACAATCCTATCATTCACCAAAGAAACCAAAAAGTGATTAGTCATCACTGATATGACTACACTATCACTATCAAAACAAAACAAAACATAACATAACAAATAAAATAAAATAAAGAACATGTGCTTTTTGGTGTAAATCAGTGCCCTGAATAGACCTTGGGTGTTTGCTTTACACCCACTCCTACAACAACTGGAGGGAGCCCAACTCCCAGGTACTCTGAAATACCCAGGATCACAGGATCACAGAAGCACAGAGGAAACTCGAATCCCAGGAGCTTCAAAACACCCTAGAGCACTGGAGCTCTAATACACTCAAGATCACAGTGGAAGTCACAAAATCTGCCTCAATATTTGGAGTAACTGAATCCCCCAGTATCCATGGATACAGGAATCCCCACTCAGCCTGTGGCTAGAATCCCTTCTGTTCTTAACCAGTGCCCTGAGCAGACCTTGAGACCAGTCTGACAACACCCAGAGGAAGCCAGACTCCCCAGTGCACTGACATGCCCAGGATCACAGGGAAGGAGGCCACAACATCTGCCCCAACACCTGGAGTAACTGGGACCCACAAGATCCAGAGATGCAGGAACC
This sequence comes from Rattus rattus, assembly GCF_011064425.1. Lineage (NCBI taxonomy): Eukaryota > Metazoa > Chordata > Mammalia > Rodentia > Muridae > Rattus > Rattus rattus. The sequence continues at coordinate 176,030,987 of NC_046155.1, read as the reverse complement.
CCCACCCAGCCAGTGGCATGGATTTTTTTTTTCTGGTCTGGATCTGGACCCTGTGCAGATCTGGATTGCTGAACCTGCATCCACTTTTAAAACACCAAGACAGAGCCTGGCTCCCAGGATCACAAGGAAGCTCAACTCTCAGGACATCAGACACAACCAGTAGGACTATAACTATGACAGATTCAAGATCACAGTTAAGGCCACAACATCTTTCCCAACACCCAGCATAACTGGGAAACCCAGGTACCAGGAAAACCAAAACCACATCTGGCCAAAGGCATGGATTGTTCCAGTGTGCACTTGTGCCTGGAGCAAATCCGGGGCTCCGGCTCTCCACTCACTCCTGCAACATCAAGCTTGACTCCCAGGAGCTCTGGCACTACAGGATCTCAGGACCTTGGTCACACCAGGATTTCAGGATCACTGAGCCCCTTGAATTCCAGGAGCTCAAACACACCAAGGATCTCAGGATCACAGGATTCCAGAATCAGGGTTGAAAAGACAGCTGGACTCTGATGACTTCTGATACAACCAGGATCACAAGAGGGACAGGTTCCATTCAGAGACAGCAAGGGCAGGTAGAACTAGAGACAATCAGAAGGGAGAGGCAAGCACAACAACATGAGCAACAGAACACAAGGCTATTTGGCATAACAAGAACACAGTTCTCCCACTACAGCAAGACTCTAATACCCTATCACACCAGAAGAGCAAGATTTAGATTTTAAAATCACATATCATGATTATAATAGAGGGATTTAGAAAGTACATAAATAACTCCCTTAAAGGAATACTGGAGAAGATAGGTAAACAGGTAGAAGCCCTTAAAAAGGAAACACAAAAATGTCTTAAAGAATAAAGGAAAATACAACCAAACAGGTGAAAACATTGAACAAAACCATCCAGGATGTAGAACTGTAAATAGAAACAGTAAAGAAATAAAATAGAGAAACAAACCTAGAGATAGAAAACCTTGGAACGAGATCACGTGTCATAGACATAAGCATTACCAACAGAATACAAAAGATAGAGAGAGCATCTCAGGGGCAGAAGATACCATAGAAAACATTGACACAATAGTCAAAGAAAATCCAAAACCCAAAAATCTCCTAACCCAAAATATTCAGGAAATCAGGACACAATGAGAAGATCAAACCTAAGGATAAAAGGTATAGAAAAAATTAAAGATTCCCAACTTAAAGGGCCAGTAAACACCTTCAAGAAATTATAGAAGAAACCTTCCTTAAAATAAAGAATGAGATGCCCACGTATATACAAGAAGCTGAATAATCTCCAAATAGACTGGACCTGAAAAGAAACTCCTTCTGTCACATAATAGTCAAAACACCAAATGCACAAAGAAAGAAAGAATATAAAATATAGTAAGGGAAAAAGGTCAAGTAACATATAAAGGCAGACATATCAGACGTACACTAGACTTCTCAACAGAGTCTAAGAAAGCTAGAAGATCCTGGGCAGATGTCATACAGATCCTAAGAGAACACAAATGCCAGCCTAGGCTACTATACACAGCAGAACTCTCCATTTATATAGATGGAAAAGCCAAGATATTCCATGACAAAACCAAATTTACACAATATATTTCCACAAATCCAGCCCTACAAAGGATAGCAGATGGAAAATACCAAAAAAGGAGGAAAAAGAACTACACTATAGAAAAAGCAAGAAAGTAATCTTCTTTCAACAAGTCCAAAAAGAGATAGCCACAAAAATATAATTGGATTTCTAACAACAAAAATAACAAAAAAATCACTTTTCTAAAACATCTGTTCATATTAATGGACACAATCCTTCCTCAAAAATACATAGATTGGATAGATGCATGGGGCCCAGTATTTAGCTGCAGGAAACACACTTCAGTGACAAAGATAGATACTACCTCAGTGTAAAAGACTGGAAAAACTTTCTCCAAGCAAATGGTCCCAAGAAACAAGCTGGAGTATCCATTTTAATATCGAATAAAATTTACTTTCAACTAAAAGTTATCAAAAAAAAGATAAGGAAGGACACTTCATATCTGTCAAAGGGAAAAAAAATCTAACAAGATGAACTCTCAATTCTGAAGAGCTATGCTCCAAATGCAAGGCCAAGCACAGTCATAAAAGAAACTTTATTAAAACTAAAATCACACATTCCTCCTCACACAATAATAGAGGGAGACATCAACACCCCACTCTTATCAATGGGCAGATCATGGAAACAGAAACTAAAGAGAGACACAATGGATCTAAGAAGTTATGAACCAAATGTATTTAACAGATATCTATAGAACATTTCATCCTAAAACAAAAGAATATAGATTCTTCTCAATACCAAATAGTACTTTCTCCAAAATTGACCACATAATTGTTCACAAAACAGGCCTCAACAGATGAAAGAAGTTTTAAATAATCCCTTGCATCCTATTAGATCACCATAGACTAAGGCTGGCCTTCAATAACAACAAAAACAGCAGAAAGCCCACATATAGCTAAACAATGACCTACTGAATAACTTGGTCAAGGAAGAAATGAAAAAAAAATTAAAGACATTTTAGAATGCATTGAAAATGAAGGCACAACATACCCAAACACGTGTGAAAGAATGAAAGCAGTGATAAGAGGAAAACTCAGAGCTCTATTACCTCCAAAAAGAAACTGGACAGAGCATACAATACCAGCTTGACAGCACACCTAATGGCTCTATAACAGAAAGATGCAAATATACACTAGAGGATTAGAAGTCAGGAAATAATCAAACGCAGAGCTGAAATCGACCAAGTAGAAACAAAAAGAACTATGCAAAGATTCAACAACACCAGGAGATACTTCTGTGAGAAATTCAACAAGATAGATGAAGCCATAGCCAGACTAACTAGAGGGCACAGGGAGAGTACTCAAGTTAACAAAGTCAGAAATCAAAGGGGAAACATAACATCAGAAACTGTCGAAATTAAAAAAAATTCAGATCTTACTACAAAAGCCAATACTCGACAAAACAGGAAAATCTGGAGGAAATGAACAACTTTCTAGACAGGTACCAGGAACCAAAGTTAAACCAGGATCAGATAAACCATCTAAATAGTCCCATAACTCCTAAGGCAATACAAGCAATCATTAAAAGTCTCACAATGGAAAAAAAAAAAAACAAGAACAGATGGGTTTAGTGCAGAATTCTATGAAACATTCAAAACCTAATACCAATATCCTTTACACTTTTCCACAAAATAGAAATGGAACGAACATCACCAAATTTGTTCTCTGAGGCTTATACCTAAATCACACCAAGACTCAACAAAGAGAACTTCAGACCAACTTACCTCATGAATATTGATCAAAAATATTCCATAAAATTCTTATAAGGCAAATCCAAGAACATTTCAATAGGATCATTCACCATGATCAAGTAGGCTGCAACCCAGGAATGCAAAGATAGTTCAATATACAGAATTCCATCAACATATTCTTCTATATTAAACAAACCCAAAGGAAAAAAATGATCATTTCATTAGATGCAGAGTAAGTTTTGATCAAATTCAACAGGCTGTCATGATAAAAGTCTTGGAACAATCAGGAATTCAAGGCCCATACCTAAACATAGTAAAAGCTATATATAGCAAATCAATACCAACATCAAAATAAATGGAGAGAAACCTGAAGCAATCCCACTAAAATCAGAGACTAGACATGGCTACCCACTCCCACTCTACCTATTCAATACTGTACTTGAAGTTCTAGACAGAGCAATTGGACAACAAGAGAGGTCAAATTGATACAAAATGTAAAGGAAATAGTTAACATATCACTATTTTCAGATGATATGATAGTATACCTAGGTGACCCCAAAAATTCCACCAGAAAACTCCTACAGCTAAGAACTTCAACATAGGGCATGAATATAAAATTAACTCAAACAACTCAGTAGATTACCTCTATTGAAAGGATAAACAGTCTGAGAAAGAAATTAAGGAAATGACATCCTTCTCAATAGCCACAAATATTAAAAAAAAAATCTTTGTGCTACTCAAAAAAAGCAAGTGAAACATCTCTATGACAAGAACTTCAAACCTCTCAAGAAAGAAATCAAAGAATATCAGAGAAGATGGAAAGTTGTCCCATGCTCATGGATTGGCATAGTTAATATAGTAAAAATGGACCTGTTGCAAAAAGTAATATACACATTCAATGCAATCCCCATCAAAATTCAAACTCAATTCTTCATTATAGTTAAATAGAGAAGTTTGTAAATTCATTTGGAAATGCAAACAAAACAACCAGGCTAATGAAAATGGTTCTCAAATATAATAGAATTTTTTGGGGTAATCACAATCCTTGACCTTAAGCTATAATACAGAGCAATCCTGACAAAAGCTATATGATATTGGTATAGAAACAGGCAGGTAGGTCAATGGAATAGATTTGAAGACCCAGCAGTAAACCCACACACTTATGGTCACTTGATCTTTGAAAAGGAGCTAAAGTTATTCAATGAAAAACAGCATTTGCAAGAAATTGTGCTGGTTCAACTGGAGGTTAGCATGTAGAAAAATGCAAATTCATCCATTCTTATCTCCTTGTACAAAGCTCAAGTCCAAGTGGGGATCCAGCCCATATACTTACAGCCACCTAACCTGTCACTATTGGGAATGCCAAGTGGTACATGCTGACAGGATTCTGGTCTAACTGTTTCCTGGGAGTCTCTGCAAGGGCATGACAAGTACAGAGATCGTCTATTGCAGCCAACCATTGAACTGAGAACTAGGTCACCATTGGAGAAGTTAGAGAAAGGATTGATGGGGCTAAAGGTGGTTGCAACCCCAAGCAGAGCTCGCAGGGACTAAGCCATCACCCAAAGTGTATATAAGGTCAGACCCATGGCTGTTACTGCATATGTAGCAGAGGGTGGTCACCAAAGGGAGAAGACGTTGGTCCTGCCAAGGCTCACCAACCACTCTCCCCAGTTTAGGTGAATGTCTGAGTGGGGAGGCAGGAAAAGGGTGGGTGAATAGATGGAGGATACCTTTATATAAAATGGAGAAATGGATGGAATGGGGGTTTAAGAATGGGAAACCAGGAAAGATGATAATATTTGACATGTAAGTACATTTTAAAATAATCCAATAAAATAAGAAAAAAAAAGGAAAGCAAGAAAGGAAGGAAGGAAGGAAAAAAGAAAGAAAGAAAAGAAGAAAGGAAGGAAGGAAGGAAGGAAAAAAAGAACAAGCCAGAAAGCAGTAAATCCTGAGGTAAAGTAAGACACATTTTGATATTGGATGAGTCTGTACTCATATTTTCACTTACTTGTACACACACACACACAGAGAGAGAGAGAGAGAGAGAGAGAGAGAGAGAGAGAGAGAGAGAGAGAGAGAGAGAGAGCAGGCATATACTCATGTTGGTGCCCAAAATATTGGTGGACATAATGCCATTTCATTAACAGCACTGTGCTCTCAGCTACAAAACTGTGTGTGTGTGTGTGTGTGTGTGTGTGTGTGTGTGTGTGTGTGTGTGTGTGTGAACAGGCACAGAAAGATCCTACAATCTCAGAAGGATCTCCAGAAACCTGTACCCTATTATGCAGGTCAAGTCCCTCTGAGGCAGAAGCCCAGCATTAGAAACAAGCTCACTTAGTGTAATTAGGTCCCTGACACTGGAAAGTCACCTGTTTTTCTCACTCATGGTCTGTGTATATGAGAAGCTTGTCAGGTAGCCTGTCAGGACTCAGCTTCCTGGCCCTCATTTTGAACTTTTTAATAGTTACTATTAGTGTATACGTTGTTAAGCCCAGATAGAGAGGTTCCCCACAGACCACAAAAGACCATCAGGAGTCCAACTTGTAATTAAAAACAAAGCATCCCTGTTTAAGTAGAGCTTGGATTCTTCTCGAACTTCTCTAGCACAGAATAAGGCATGGAAAGTCCTACACTGGTACAATCCATGCCTATTTATTATGGGGGCTGTGTGAAGGACTTTCCATCTTGACGGTTATGTGATAAGTTGACATTTTGCTGGCTTACTTCTATTGGCTAGTGAAAATTTCAGCTTGTTATAAACAGTGGTTGCTACTTTAATCAATTTACTTTAGACATTAGAAACGTCTCATTAATAACTGATTGGTTCCTACTATGAGTGGAATGGCTATTTGACCAGCGTAATTGTGATGGTTATAAGGGTGATATGGATCTTGGAACACTTTGGGGATTTTTCAGTAGCAAAGTTCATTCAGAGGGCAAGTTAATCATAAAATGGTGTCTGAAATAAAAAAAGGAGTTTGCAAGATGAGTCCTTCATCATATGGAAAAACAAAACGCAGAATAAGTAAACCAATATTGGATAATAAAGAAGTGCTAGAAATATTTCTCTCCCTATTTTCAGGATCTAATACATTACTGTAGTAATTTTAAAAATGCACAGTACTGGCAAAAACAGACACATTAATCAAGAGAATCAAAATGAAGACCCTGTCATAAATATGCACACCTATGTACATCTTATTTTTCATTAAAAGAAAACAGAACAGAACAAAACAAACAGAAATACACAGTGGTAAAAAAGGCTGCATCTTCAACAAATTGCGTATGTCATACCTAACGGATGTATGTAGAAGAATGAAAATTGATGCATAGTTATCACCATGCACAAAGTGTGACCCCAAATGGTGAACAACCTTGACATAAAACAGGATACATTGAAAAAACAGAAGAGAAGGAGGGTGATATCCTTGAATGCATGTGCACAGGGAATTCTTTTCTAAACAACCCATTTGGCACAGACAGTAAATTAAACAGTGGACAATCAGAACCTCATAGAACTGAAAATCTATACAAAAATGTGATAAGTAAGGAGAGAAGCAAGGAAATAAACTGGGCCTGAATGTATCTAAAACACTTTATACACATGAACAAAAATATAAAATTAAAACACATTTCTCTATATAACTAATATATGATAATTAATACATTGGAAATGTATTAAATTTAAATTCCCTCAACAATCCCAGAACAACCCTTTCACTATAATTAACCTCTGTGAGGGACAGTTCCAACTAGGCAGTAGCAGGGCCTTGAATGCATATCTTATCATACAGAGCAATAACCACAAATGCACTTTGTACAATCCTTTTCCAAATAAGCACATTTTAGTCTGTGCCATATATGTTCTCTTCTTCAGACATTTTTTTTTTACTAAACCCATATTCTAAGAGTGATCACTGAATTTTTTTAGTGGTGTTACTCTGTATTTCAGGAATAAGATGGCTTGGGGGTTTGTATAACCCCAAACAGAACTCTGAGGTCAAGCTATGTTTTGAATATTAAGATTCTTACTATTGTGGAGTGGCAACACAGGTGTGAGTATGAGAATACAAGCATTTGTTACCAGTGGGAAAGGATAGAGGCATCTTGATTTCCTGAGAGTAATATGTAATCAGATTGGTTAGCTTCCATTTCAGCTGGGAAATGCAACTGTTCATCATATTCACCTTTGATTCAATTCTGTCCCTCCTTGGATGCCAAGAATGGAAAAAATTTCTTGTTGATTCATAAACTTATGTCTCCTCATGGTAGATAGGCAGTGGTAGAAGAATAAAGAAACTACCCCTTCCAGATGTGCTAAAATGATGGGTCAGATAGCCTACATTAATGTCTTAAAGAACAATGCATTGAGTCAATTAGGAGTATGCGGGCACCTAATAGTCATATGTGCTTCTGTAGAAGAGCAACCCTAAAACAGGAATTTTCCAGTACATACATTTTTCAGTGTGAGTTTCATGAAACATGTCTTTGGCTAGTCATTTTATTTCTTTTCTCAGAAGCATCCAAGCAAATGACATCTCTGATGCCAAAATTTAGCTTCCAGAGCAAATATTAAACTCCAATCTGGGAGACTAAATTGCTTGAATGACATTTGTGGTTAAAAAGATGACCTTGAGTTTATCACAGTCAATTTAGAGGCATGAGCACTGTTGTCGAAGCCATGACCTTGCCACCTTCTGTGTCTTGTGCACTGACGTAAATTGTTCTTGCAACTATGGACAACACTGAGAGTAGAAATTATTAACTTCAAATCAAGTTCCTATCAGTGCCATTTAATGATGGCTATTAATTTGTGAGGAAGAATATAGACAATTGTTTACCTTTTTGTCTGAGAAGTCAGGTACAGGGACTTCTTCACCCCAGATCGGGCACTAATGACAAATGAAAGGAAAACTTCTATCCGTGTATAGATGGTAAACCACTGATTTTACTGGGGTACTTATGAGAGTAGAGGTGACATTGTACATGGCAATATGAATAAACTTGGATTCATCTAGGAGAGGGGACATCAGTGTTGTAGGATAGAAATACTTCTACCTGAGTCTAGGTTTAATCCACTGGATTTTGAAGGATATGAGTAAGGGTTAACTTCTGGAATATGGGTAACTGCAGGCAACTGCATCATATAATACCCATCATGAGCATGGCTCATGAAATCTGACTTGTAATGATATCTGCCAACTTTTTAAAAGATCACCCTTCTCCCAGAAACTGTTTTATGCTTCTAGAAATTTAGGGAGTGTTTTGTGAATCTTGTATTCTCCATGTTTCCTAAGTCTTTTAACTTTTGGAAACTTCATAAGACTTATGGGTCACTCTCCTTCACACTAAAAAAAGTTTCTATGCATAAGAAATCACCACACAGAGAATTAAAAATAAAATCTTATTGGAACAAAACAAATACAAAAGGAAGGTAAGTGCTCTTAGGTATGTTGGAGGAGAAAGTTTGTTGTAGAAAACAGACAGTAGTATAGCCAGATACAGGGGCATATGGAAGACTTTAGAACCTACATGAACCTGACCTATGTGAATAGAGGGGGAAATGGGAAAGAAAAGGGGTACAAAGAGGAACCAGTTTCAATAGCAAGGAGACCCAAAAAAGTAGAGAAAAGAGGATCAGGTAACCAAAATTGTTTGATTATATAAGTAAGGGCAGCTCAGCACCTGGATGAAGAAATTGAGGGTAAAATAGAAGTAATGCTAGCAAATAGGGTCCATAAGAATAACAGGTGATGGCTTGGGGACACAAGGAGAACCTGAGGATCTGGTCTCCTTTGATATGTTAAATAAGCACCTGAGCCTACTTTTCTAAATTACGAACCTAAAACTCCTTAGCTGAAGATGTATTCCCCTTCCAAAGAAGAGACCAATAACCATTTACATATACAGCATGCTGAGGCTGCTACATTTTTTATTGGATATTTTATGTATTTTCTTTTTTTTTTTTTATTAACTTGAGTATTTCTTATATACATTTCCAGTGTTATTCCCTTTCCCGGTTTCCGGGCAAACATCCCCCCCCCCCCCCCTTCCTTATGGGTGTTCCCCTCCCAACCCTCCCCCATTGCCAACCTCCCCCAACAGTCTAGTTCACTGGGGGTTCAGTCTTAGCAGGACCCAGGGCTTCCCCTTCCACTGGTGCTCTTACTAGGATATTCATTGCTACCTATGAGGTCAGAGTCCAGGGTCAGTCCATGTATAGTCTTTAGGTAGTGGCTTAGTCCCTGGAAGCTCTGGTTGCTTGGCATTGTTGTACATATGGGGTCTCGGAGCCCCTTCAAGCTCTTCCAGTTCTTTCTCTGATTCCTTCAACGGGGTCCTATTCTCAGTTCAGTGGTTTGCTGGCATTCGCCTATGTATTTGCTGTATTCTGGCTGTGTCTCTCAGGAGCGATCTACATCCGGTTCCTGTCGGTCTGCACTTCTTTGCTTCATCCATCTTGTCTAATTGGGTGGCTGTATATGTATGGGCCACATGTGGGGCAGGCTCTGAATGGGTGTCCCTTCAGTCTCTGTTTTAATCTTTGCCTCTCTCTTCCCTGCCAAGGGTATTCTTGTTCCCCTTTTAAAGAAGGAGTGAAGCATTCACATTTTGATCATCCATCTTGAGTTTCATTTGTTCTAGGCATCTAGGGTAATTCAAGCATTTGGGCTAATAGCCACTTATCAATGAGTGCATACCATGTATGTCTTTCTGTGATTGGGTTAGCTCACTCAGGATGATATTTTCCAGTTCCAACCATTTGCCTACGAATTTCATAAAGTCACTGTTTTTGATAGCTGAGTAATATTCCATTGTGTAGATGTACCACATTTTCTGTATCCATTCCTCTGTTGAAGGGCATCTGGGTTCTTTCCAGCTTCTGGCTATTATAAATAAGGCTGCTATGAACATAGTGGAGCACGTGTCTTTTTTATATGTTGGGGCATCTTTGGGTATATGCCCAAGAGAGGTATAGCTGGATCCTCAGGCTGTTCAATGTCCAATTTTCTGAGGAACCTCCAATCTGCAATCCCACCAACAATGGAGGAGTGTTCCTCTTTCTCTGCATCCTCGCCAGCATCTGCTGTCACCCGAGTTTTTGATCTTAACCATTCTCACTGGTGTGAGGTGAAATCTCAGGGTTGTTTTGATTTGCATTTCCCTTATGACTAAAGAGAAACAAGCCAAGAAAGAAATTAGGGAAACGACACCCTTCATAATAGACCCAAATAATATAAAGTACCTCGGTGTGACTTTAGCCAAGCAAGTAAAAGATCTGTACAATAAGAACTTCAAGACTCTGAAGAAAGAAATTGAAGAAGACCTCAGAAGATGGAAAGATCTCCCATGCTCATGGATTGGCAGGCATAATATAGTAAAAATGGCCATTTTACCAAAATCGATCTACAGATTCAATGCAATCCCCATCAAAATACCAATCCAATTCTTCAAAGAGTTAGACAGAACAATTTGCAAATTCATCTGGACTAACAAAAAACCCAGGATAGCTGAAACTATCCTCAACAATAAAAGGACTTCAGGGGGAATCACTATCCCTGAACTCAAGCATTATTACAGAGCAATAGTGATAAAAACTGCATGGTATTGGTACAGAGACAGACAGATAGACCAATGGAATAGAATTGAAGACCCAGAAATGAACCCACACACCTATGGTCACTTGATTTTTGACAAAGGAGCTAAAACCATCCAATGGAAAAAGGATAGCATTTTCAGCAAATGGTGCTGGTTCAACTGGAGGTCAATATGTAGAAGAATGCAGATCAATCCATGCTTATCACCCTGTACAAAGCTTAAGTCCAAGTGGATCAAGGACCTCCACATCAAACCAGACACACTCAAACTAATAGAAGAAAAACTAGGGAAGCATCTGGAACACATGGGCACTGGAAAAAATTTCCTGAACAAAACACCAATGGCTTATGCTCTAAGATCAAGAATCGACAAATCGGATCTCATAAAACTGCAAAGCTTCTCTAAGGCAAAGGACACTGTGGTTAGGACAAAAGGGCAACCAACAGATTGGGAAAAGATCTTTACCAATCCTACAACAGATAGAGGCCTTATATCCAAAATATACAAAGAACTCAAGAAGTTAGACCGCAGGGAGGCAAATAACCCTATTAAAAAATGGAGTTCAGAGCTAAACAAAGAATTCACAGCTGAGGAATGCCGAATGGCTGAGAAACACCTAAAGAAATGTATTTTCATTTCAAATGTTATAGCCTTTCCAGGTCACCCCTCTTCCATCCCTCCTTCACATGTTTCTGTGAGGATGGTCCCTTCCCATACATCAACTCCCCCTTCATCACCCTTGCATTCCCCTATATTGGGGAAAAGAGATTTCGCAGGACCAAGTGTTTCTCCTCCTATTTATGCCAGACAATGCTCTGCTCTGTTACATATGAGACTGGAGCCACGGCTCCATCCAATTGTACTCTTTGATTGGTGGTTTAGTCCCTGGGAGCTCTGGGGGGTCTGGTTGTCTGATATTGCTATTCTTCTTATAGGGTTGTAAACCCCTTCAGCTTCTTTAGTCCTTTTTCTAAGTCCTCCATGTGCTCCCTGTGCTCAGTCTGATAGTTAGCAGCAAGCATCCTCATCTGTATCAGTAAGGATCTGGCAGAGCCTCTCAGGAGAAATCCATACAAGACTCTTGTCAACAAGTACTTCCTGGCATCAGCAATGTGACTGGGTTTGGTGGCTGAGTATGCATATATGTCCAGGTGTGTAGTCTCTGAATGGCCTTTCCTTCAGACTCTGCTCTACTCTTTGTCCCTGTATTTCCTCCTGTGAGTATTTTGTTCTTCCTTCTAAGGACTGAAGCATCCACATTTGGTCTTCATTCTTAAGATTCGTATGGTCTGTGAATTGTATATTGGGTATTCTGAGAACTAAGTATCAAGCTATAACACTCCTGTGGCATATACCCAAAAGATGTTTCAACATTAGACAAGGACACATGCTTCAATATGATCATAGAAGTCTCATTTATAACAGCCAGAAGCTGGAAAGAAGCTAGATGTCCTTCAACAGAGGAATGGATGCAGAAAATGTGGTGCATTTACTCAATGAAGTACTACTCAGCTATCCAAAAAGTAAAAAAAAAAAAAATGACTTCCTGAAATTCTTAGGTAAATGAATGAGATTTGTAAATATCATCGTGAGTGGGGTAACTCAGTCACAAAAGGACACACATGGTTTGCACTCGCTGCTATGAGGATCCTTCTTTTCAGCAATGTTCCCTCTGGACATTTATAACAAGGGGCTGTTTTAATATAGTGTTTTAGGGTATGGTTTTTATAATTACAGATGAACCCGTGAGAAAACAGCCACTTCCTTGTCATACACTGATCGTGAGATTACCACAAGGATACTTAATCAAAGCTTAATTTTCTGGTCATGGTTAACCAGAAAATAATTTTAAAATATCAAACACACAAACAATCAAATTGAATATATATATATATATCAAGTAAAAGAGTGGGTACCGGGTAGGTGGTAGTAATTTCGTAAATACTCTAACATCTACCCGAGTAAGGAATGCAGTGCAAAACATACATTCTTTTTTTATTTAAATTTAAATTCCATCCATTCATCATGTCCAAGATGCGAAGAATTCTCCACCATGGTGAGTATAGCATGAGATACAAATTGATTCTTAGGCCAGCATCTGCTCTACTACAAAATCTACTGTTAACACACACACACACACACACACACACACACACACACAAGCATAAGCAGACACACAGGCACACACACAAACACAAACAAAAATATAAGGTGAATGTCCTTGAAAGGAGAACAAGCTGCTAGAACTTCCTGTAATTGCCTGGAAGTCACTAATGTCTTCTGTGTGTACACAGACTCACAGACAAAAAAGTGAGTTGTATATTTTCAGGATGACAAAGCAAGAGCTTTTGGTCTCTGAGAGTTACAGCTCAACGACTTTCAGAAATAGGTTAAGTTCCTTTACATGTAAGGTTTTAACTACAATGATTAACACATGAAAGAGAATGAAACAAATGGAAAGGAAAAAAATGTGAGAGCTCTTAGATATGGTGGGAAAGGCTTACTGTAGATTAAAGGGAGGGTATGACCAGAGGCACACACATGTGATAGAGTCCATAATGGTCAGTTCCCTGAAGCATGTGAGTATAAGGGGGAGGAGAAAGGAAAGGGTAGAGGTGAGAAATACTACAGCTTCTAGAAGGCCAAAATAACAAAAGGAGCTGGTAACAACAATGGGTGGATGATATAGGGTTAACCTTCTGAAGGAAAAGCAGCACAAATGTTCAGCTGGAGAAGTCAAGGCAGATGGTGGATAAGGTCAACCATACCCTGTAACAGGTGAGAACTTAGAGATGCTGGGATAATATTGTGGCCAGGTTAGTTTTGATATGTTAAATGGGCAGCTCAGCACATTTGGGAGCAGTATGGAATCCTAGTGCAATGAAACTTTCCTGTAATCTGTGAGGGTGAACCTAGAAAGGACTGATAGTAATGGAGGATGATATGGAGATTTAATGTCCTTTTTAGCCACGCAAGGTTTTCAGTGGTGGGGCTGTTTTAGAATCAGTTTTGTTGTTGCTTTAGGAGGTCAAATAGGCATACATAAACAGATCATGCCCATGCTAGTTTAGAAGTACTCTCTTTGAGAACTGATATCAGGTCTCCATTGCAGAGGATAATTTCCACACAGCTCACTGAAGGTAGAAAAGTCCAGCTGGTATGGGTTTCGAGTCACCTTTCCCACATTCTACGACATTTTAGTAACTTTGACACAAGAAGGTCCTCCACATCTCATGGAAAAAGGAACCTAGACAACCTTGTAGCCACAAAACTCCACTTACAATGTGTCCTGCCTGTAAGATGTTCTGGGGAAGTGATGTCATAGAACTTGGGGAATGGCCAACAAATAATTGGTTTAACTTTAGTCCCACTACATTAAGAGTCCAATTCATACACTGCCTGGGTTGCCTAGAGACTAGGCTAGAACAAAACAAGACAGACAAATAAGTAACGAGGAAATAAGTAAGTAAGTAAATAAATAAATAAATAAATAAATAATAATTATGTTCTGAACACTATGTTGAAATTTTCCACTGGTCCCCAAACCTCAAATATCAGGTAGCCTTGCTGAAGATGGGAAGGAATGACTATAGGGGACAGAATAGAGTACAGGAGGAGAACATGGTTCACCAAATCAAGTAAGAAGTACTCACAAGAGCTCATAGAGATTGAAGTTGCAAGCACAGGACCTTTATGGGTCTACATTAGGTCTGCTGCTTGTATGGTATGTCTGTCACCTTCGAGATTCTCTTAAAAATATAAACAATGGGAAGAAGTGAATCTTTGACTTTTTTGTCTTTTTTTTTGAGACTCTTTTCCTCCTATTCACTTGCATTTGCCTATCCAACCTTCATATGAGGACCTTGTCTTTGTCTCATTTTTTTTCTTGTTTTCGTTCACTATTCTCTTTGATGATCGATACTTTCAGATGAAGAATAGGAGGAAGAGTGGATCTGGGAAAACAAGGAAGTGGCAAAAGCTAGGAGAAGGGAAAGGAGGTGGCATGCACTTTGGAAGTATTGTAAAAGAATCTATTTAAAAATGAGAGAGAGAGAGAGAGAGAGAGAGAGAGAGAGAGAGAGAGAGAGAGAGAGAGAATGAATGACCATCAAGAAAATAAAATAAAAGAAAAGCTTCATGTAACAAATGAATGAAAAACTGCAAAGAAGGGGAAATTCAGTCTTTCCTAAGGTTGAATTATTCAATTATCTAGTACCAGTCAGCCCTAAAATATATATACATATGCTCAATACTAATGGATTTAGCAGATTATAAATACACACACACACACACACACACACAAACACACACACACACACACACACACACACATATCTGAAGTAAAAGAGGCCATTAATTTGAGAGCAGAAAGGAAGACAAGGGAGAAGTTGGAGTAAGGAAAGGAATTGGAGAAAATTAAGTAACTACAGTATTAACATGAAATTTTCAATAGAAGAGGGTATGTGACTAGAACGAAGATAAGAAGTTAGAGAAAGTAACTAAACAAAGAGGAAGTGGGAGGTTAGGACTACAAGATAGAGTAGGGAAGTGGAAACAGGGAGATGGAGTGAAGAATGAGTCAATCAAAATGATAAGTGAATAAGGATCCTATATAGAAACTGATCATAATGTAAACTAATCAATGGGAAGATACATAATTTAAAAGTAAATTTTCTGCAGACAGGGGTTTACACCTCTGTGTCTCTGACATTTAGAACATGATCATAAACATAAAAACCAATGTCAATGTCACTAGCTAAGAACAGCAAGAGAACTGTGGCTCTGTGTGTGTGTTGTGTGTGTGTGTGTGTGTGTGTGTTGTGTGTGTGTGTGTGTGTGTGTATGCATGTGTGTGCATGTTTGTGTGTGTAAATTTTTTTCTTCTTTTTTTGTCTTTGCAGGAGATTTATGATCAGATAAGAAATTGTTCTTCAGAAGTCCCACACCCGCGGATCCCGGCCCGCAGCAGCTCTCTGCTCCCAGACCCCGTGGGAGAGAGACCTCACCACCTGGTCAGGTGGGCACTCCTGAGGCTGCACAGCGGAAGAGACCACCAACACTGCCCACCCCTGCCCACATCCCTGGCCCAAGAGGAAACTGTATAAGGCCTCTGGGTTCCCGTGGGGGAGGGCCCAGGAGCGGCAGGACCCCAGCCTGAGACACCGCCAGAACCTGAAGGAAACAGACCGGATAAACAGTTCTCTGGACCCAAATCCCGTGGGAGGGAGAGATAAACCTTCAGAGAGGCAGATACGCCTGCGAAACCAGAAGAGACTGCACTCTGCACACATTACTGATTCCAGAGGAAAACACCAAACTCCATCTGGAACCCTGGTGCATGGAGGCTCCCGGAAAGGGCGGCGCAGATCTTCCTGGTTGCTGCCACCTCGGAGAGCCCGTGGGCAGCACCCCGCGAGCGAACTTGAGCCTCGGGACCACAGGTAAGACCAACTTTTCTGCTGCAAGTGACCTGCCTGGTGAACTCAAGGCACAGGTCCACAGGAACAGCTGAAGACCTGTAGAGAGGAAAAACTACACGCCCGAAAGCAGAACACTCTGTCCCCATAACTGACTGAAAGAGAGGAAAACAGGTCTACAGCACTCCTGACACACAGGCTTATAGGACAGTTTAGCCACTGTCAGAAATAGCAGAACAAAGTAACACTAGAGATAATCTGATGGTGAGAGGCAAGCGCAGGAACCCAAGCAACAGAAACCAAGACTACATGGCACCATCGGAGCCCAATTCTCCCATCAAAACAAACATGGAATATCCAAACACACCAGAAAAGCAAGATCTAGTTTCAAAATCATATTTGACCATGATGCTGCAGGACTTCAAGAAAGACTTGAAGAACTCCCTTAGAGAACAAGTAGAAGCCTACAGAGAGGAATCGCAAAAATGCCTGAAAGAATTCCAGGAAAACATAAATAAACAAGTAGAAGCCCATAGAGAGGAGACACAAAAATCCCAGAAAGAATTCCAGGAAAACATAAATAAACAAGTAGAAGCCCATAGAGAGGAGACACAAAAATCCCTGAAAGAATTCCAGGAAAACACAATCAAACAGTTGAAGGAATTAAAAATGGAAATAGAAGCAATCAAGAAAGAACACATGGAAACAACCCTGGATATAGAAAACCAAAAGAAGAGACAAGGAGCTGTAGATACAAGCTTCACCAACAGAATACGAGAGATGGAAGAGAGAATCTCAGGAGCAGAAGATTCCATAGAAATCATTGACTCCACTGTCAAAGATGATGTAAAACGGAAAAAGGGGCTGGTCCAAAACATACAGGAAATCCAGGACTCAATGAGAAGATCAAACCTAAGGATAATAGGTATAGAAGAGAGTGAAGACTCCCAGCTCAAAGGACCAGTAAATATATTCAACAAAATCATAGAGGAAAACTTCCCTAACCTAAAAAAAGAGATACCCATAGGCATACAAGAAGCCTACAGAACTCCAAATAGATTGGACCAGAAAAGAAACACCTCCCGTCACATAATAGTCAAAACACCAAACGCACAAAATAAAGAAAGAATATTAAAAGCAGTAAGGGAAAAAGGCCAAGTAACATATAAAGGCAGACCTATCAGAATCACACCAGACTTTTCCCCAGAAACTATGAAGGCCAGAAGATCCTGGACTGATGTCATACAGACCCTAAGAGAACACAAATGCCAGCCCAGGCTACTGTATCCTGCAAAACTCTCAATTAACATAGATGGAGAAACCAAGATATTCCATGACAAAACCAAATTTACATAATATCTTTCTACAAATCCAGCACTACAAAGGATAATAAATCGTAAAGCCCAACATAAGGAGGCAAGCTATACCCTAGAAGAAGCAAGAAACTAATCGTCTTGGCAACAAAACAAAGAGAAGAAAAGCACACAAACATAACCTCACATCCAAATATGAATACAACCGGATGCAATAATCACTATTCCTTAATATCTCTCAACATCAATGGCCTCAACTCTCCAATAAAAAGACATAGATTAACAAACTGGATATGCAACGAGGACCCTGCATTCTGCTGCCTACAGGAAACACACCTCAGAGACAAAGACAGACACTACCTCAGAGTGAAAGGCTGGAAAACAACTTTCCAAGCAAATGGTCAGAAGAAGCAAGCTGGAGTAGCCATTCTAATATCAGATAAAATCAATTTTCAACTAAAAGTCATCAAAAAAGATAAGGAAGGACACTTCATATTCATCAAAGGAAAAATCCACCAAGATGAACTCTCAATCCTAAATATCTATGCCCCAAATACAAGGGCACCTACATATGTAAAAGAAACCTTACTAAAGCTCAAAACACACATTGCACCTCACACAATAATAGTGGGAGATTTCAACACCCCACTCTCATCAATGGACAGATCATGGAAACAGAAATTAAACAGAGATGTAGACAGACTAAGAGAAGTCATGAGCCAAATGGACTTAACGGATATTTATAGAACATTCTATCCTAAAGTAAAAGGATATACCTTCTTCTCAGCTCCTCATGGCACTTTCTCCAAAATTGACCATATAATTGGT
The DNA here is from genome assembly GCF_011064425.1 of Rattus rattus. NCBI lineage: Eukaryota > Metazoa > Chordata > Mammalia > Rodentia > Muridae > Rattus > Rattus rattus. Next base: position 176,012,538 of record NC_046155.1, on the reverse strand, counting down.
CAAAAAACGGGCCTCAACAGGTACAGAAAGATAGAAATAATCCCATGCGTGCTATCAGATCACCACGGCCTAAAACTGGTCTTCAATAACAATAAGGGAAGAATGCCCACATATACGTGGAAATTGAACAATGCTCTACTCAATGATAACCTGGTCAAGGAAGAAATAAAGAAAAGAAATTAAAACTTTTTAGAATTTAATGAAAATGAAGGTACAACATACCCAAACTTATGGGACACAATGAAAGCTGTGCTAAGAGGAAAACTCATAGCGCTGAGTGCCTGCAGAAAGAAACAGGAAAGAGCATATGTCAGCAGCTTGACAGCACACCTAAAAGCTCTAGAACAAAAAGAAGCAAATACACCCAGGAGGAGTAGAAGGCAGGAAATAATCAAACTCAGAGCCGAAATCAACCAAGTAGAAACAAAAAGGACCATAGAAAGAATCAACAGAACCAAAAGTTGGTTCTTTGAGAAAATCAACAAGATAGATAAACCCTTAGCCAGACTAACGAGAGGACACAGAGAGTGTGTCCAAATTAACAAAATCAGAAATGAAAAGGGAGACATAACTACAGACTCAGAGGAAATTCAAAAAAATCATCAGATCTTACTATAAAAGCCTATATTCAACAAAACTTGAAAATCTGCAGGAAATGGACAATTTCCTAGACAGATACCAGGTACCCGAGTAAAATCAGGAACAGATAAACCAGTTAAACAACCCCATAACTCCTAAAGAAATAGAAGCAGTCATTAAAGGTCTCCCAACCAAAAAGAGCCCAGGTCCAGACGGGTTTAGTGCAGAATTCTATCAGACCTTCATAGAAGACCTCATACCAATATTATCCAAACTATTCCACAAAATTGAAACAGATGGAGCACTACCGAACTCCTTCTATGAAGCCACAATTACTCTTATACCTAAACCACACAAAGACCCAACAAAGAAAGAGAACTTCAGACCAATTTCCCTTATGAACATCGATGCAAAAATACTCAACAAAATTCTGGCAAACCGAATCCAAGAGCACATCAAAACAATCATCCACCATGATCAAGTAGGCTTCATCCCAGGCATGCAGGGATGGTTTAATATACGGAAAACCATCAACGTGATCCATTATGTAAACAAACTGAAAGAACAAAACCACATGATCATTTCATTAGATGCTGAGAAAGCATTTGACAAAATTCAACACCCCTTCATGATAAAGTCCTGGAAAGAATAGTAATTCAAGGCCCATACCTAAACATAGTAAAAGCCATATACAGCAAACCAGTGGCTAACATTAAACTAAATGGAGAGAAATTTGAAGCAATCCCACTAAAACCAGGGACTAGACAAGGCTGCCCACTCTCTCCCTACTTATTCAATATAGTTCTTGAAGTTCTAGCCAGAGCAATCAGACAAAAAAGGAGGTCAAGGGGATACAGATCGGAAAAGAAGAAGTCAAAATATCACTATTTGCAGATGATATGATAGTATATTTAAGTGATCCCAAAAGTTCCACCGAGAACTACTAAAGCTGATAAACAACTTCAGCAAAGTGGCTGGGTATAAAATTAACTCAAATAAATCAGTAGTCGTCCTCTACACAAAAGAGAAACAAGCCGAGAAAGAAATTAGGGAAACGACACCCTTCATAATAGACCCAAATAATATAAAGTACCTCGGTGTGACTTTAACCAAGCAAGTAAAAGATCTGTACAATAAGAACTTCAAGACACTGAAGAAAGAAATTGAAGAAGACCTCAGAAGATGGAAAAATCTCCCATGCTCATGGATTGGCAGGCATAATATAGTAAAAATGGCCATTTTACCAAAATCGATCTACAGATTCAATGCAATCCCCATCAAAATACCAATCCAATTCTTCAAAGAGTTAGACAGAACAATTTGCAAATTCATCTGGACTAACAAAAAACCCAGGATAGCTGAAACTATCCTCAACAATAAAAGGACTTCAGGGGGAATCACTATCCCTGAACTCAAGCAGTATTACAGAGCAATAGTGATAAAAACTGCATGGTATTGGTACAGAGACAGACAGATAGACCAATGGAACAGAATTGAAGACCCAGAAATGAACCCACACACCTATGGTCACTTGATTTTTGACAAAGGAGCCAAATCCATCCAATGGAAAAAAGATAGCATTTTCAGCAAATGGTGCTGGTTCAACTGGAGGTCAACATGTAGAAGAATGCAGATCGATCCATGCTTATCACCCTGTACAAAGCTTAAGTCCAAGTGGATCAAGGACCTCCACATCAAACCAGACACACTCAAACTAATAGAAGAAAAACTAGGGAAGCATCTGGAACACATGGGCACTGGAAAAAATTTCCTGAACAAAACACCAATGGCTTATGCTCTAAGATCAAGAATTGACAAATGGGATCTTATAAAACTACAAAGCTTCTGTAAGCAAAGGACACTGTGGTTAGGACAAAACGGCAACCAACAGATTGGGAAAAGATCTTTACCAATCCTACAACAGATAGAGGCCTTATATCCAAAATATACAAAGAACCTCAAAATTTAGACCGCAGGGAGACAAATAACCCTATTAAAAAAATGGGGTTCAGAGCTAAACAAAGAATTCACAGCTGAGGAATGCCGAATGGCTGAGAAACACCTAAAGAAATGTTTAACATCTTTAGTCATCAGGGAAATGGAAATCAAAACAACCCTGAGATTTCACCTCACACCAGTGAGAATGGCTAAGATCAAAAACTCAGGTGACAGCAAATGCTGGCGAGGATGCAGAGAAAGAGGAACACTCCTCCATTGTTGGTGGGGTTGCAGACTGGTACAACCATTCTGGAAATCAGTCTGGAGGTTCCTCAGAAAATTGGACATTGAACAGCCTGAGGATCCAGCTATACCTCTCTTGGGCATATACCCAAAAGATGCCCCAACATATAAAAAAGACACATGCTCCACTATGTTCATCGCAGCATTATTTATAATAGCCAGAAGCTGGAAAGAACCCAGATGCCCTTCAACAGAGGAATGGATACAGAAAATGTGGTACATCTACACAATGGAATATTACTCAGCTATCAAAAACAACGACTTTATGAAATTCGTAGGCAAATGGTTGGAAGTGGAAAATATCATCCTGAGTGAGCTAACCCAATCACAGAAAGACATACATGGTATGCACTCATTGATAAGTGGCTATTAGCCCAAATGCTTGAATTACCCTAGATGCCTAGAACAAATGAAACTCAAGACGGATGATCAAAATGTGAATGCTTCACTCCTTCTTTAAAAAGGGGAACAAGAATACCCTTGGCAGGAAGAGAGAGGCAAAGATTAAAACAGAGACTGAAGGGACAACCATTCAGAGCCTGCCCCACATGTGGCCCATATATATACAGCCACCCAATTAGACAAGAAGAATGAAACAAAGAATTGCAGAAGTATAGATCGCTCCTGAGAGACACAGCCAGAATACAGCAAATACAGAGGCGAATGTCAGCAGCAAACCACTGAACTGAGAATAGGACCCCTGTTGAAGGAATCAGAGAAAGAACTGGAAGAGCTTGAAGGGGCTCGAGACTCCATATGTACAACAATGCCAAGCAACCAGAGTTTCCAGGGACTAAGCCACTACCTAAAGACTATACATGGACTGACCCTGGACTCTGACCTCATAGGTAGCAGTGAATATCCTAGTAAGAGCACCAGTGGAAGGGGAAGCCCTGGGTCCTGCTAAGACTGAACCCCCAGTGAACTAGACTGTTGGGGGGAGGGCGGCAATGGGGGAGGGGGGGAGGAGCATCCATAAGGAAGTGGAGGGGGAAGGGGATGTTGCCCGAACCGGGAAAGGAATAACACTCAAAATGTATATAAGAAATATTCAAGTTAATAAAAATAAAAAAAAGAAAGAAATTGTTCTTCTTGTAGCCTGGAGATTATCCCGACATCGGAATGATGCAATGTGGCACATAATAACATGAGTTTCTCATAATAATTTTAAATGATCAGATAAAAGTGGCAAGAAGGACTCTGACCTCATAGGTAGCAATGAATATCCTAGTAAGAGCACCAGTGGAAGGGGAAGCCCTGGGTCCTGCTAAGACTGAACCCCCAGTGAACTAGATTGTTGGGGGGAGGGCGGCAATGGGGGGAGGATGGGGAGGGGAACACACATAAAGAAGGGGAGGGGGAGGGATTAGGGAGATGTTTGCCCGGAAACCGGGAAAGGGAATAACACTCGAAATGTATATAAGAAATACTCAAGTTAATAAAAAAAAAAACAAAGTGGTAAGAAGAAAATAACTAACAATTAGTAGATAATATGCATATATTTAATTGAATGAATAAAGATAGTTGTTGAAATCTGAGACATAAAGGTGCTTAAAAGTTGGCCCTTTGTAGTAATATTAGGCATCATGTGTTTCAGAATCTGTAGAAGAAATTGTAGATTGAACTAAACTAAATATTATTATTGGTGGAATCTTGATATGCATGATGTCTTACTGATTCTATAGCTGTAATAAAACATCATGACCAAAAGGCAAGTTGGGAAGAAAAGGGTTTATTCAGCTTTCAATCTACATTACTGTTTATCACCAAAGGAAGTCATCAGAGACTCTCTTAACAAGGCAATTTCTTAAAGGCAGAATCTGATACAGAGTCCACATGTCTTCCTAGCTAGCTTCTTATGGCCTGGTAAGCCTCAGGTTTTGTAGAATCCAGGAGTACCAGGCCAGAGATTGTATCATCTACCATGACCTATGCCTCCTTCATTGATGAGAAATTGAGAAATTGCCTAATAACTGCATCTCATGAAGGCATTTCCTCAACTGAGCCTCTGTCCTTGCTGAAGACCCCAGGTCGTGATAAGCTCACAAACAAACCAGTACAAATAGGAATCTAAGTGTTCTACCTATTACATCCCAGTACATTAACGAAATTGGTGAACTGAAATGGGTTCAATTAATTTTTTTGACTTTTTTTTATTATAATTACATTATTTTTGCATTCCCTTTTCTTTCCTCCTAATCCTCACGTGTATCCCTTTTATTTTTTCAAATTATTTGTCTCTGTTTAACTAATTATAGTATGTGCGCTCTTATGCTACTTGTAATCATAAAACTGATCACCCTTGAAAGGGTGATTATAACTACCATGATGTTCATAATACTTAGCACATCAATCCTATTGTGATTAGAACATTAACTATTACCCTAAGACACATATTTTGAATGTTATCAGCTGATAGAGTAAAATATTACTGTACATATAAAAGGCATCTGCCTCACAGATTAAACAGGACAATATTTTGTGACTTTGTACATTAACCATGGTGCCTAGTCCATTCTCCTTACAATTTACAATCTATAGTGAGCTGAAGAAACTCCTCCACCACAAACCACTACTGTCCTCATATACTCCTAAATCACATTGAGTCAAGAAAATTTGTACTGAACCTCTGGAAACATGAACTAAAATAAACTTTCCATGAAGTTTTAATTTTAGGTATTTTTGGCACAAGTTTAGAAAGTTTACTATCATAGTAGAAACATACAATTTGCAATTACTAATTGTATTGCTGGTTTTCAACTGCATATCACCCATTTATTCTCAGTAACAATTTAGGGTGAAGTAGTCAATATAGGCACAGAATACCCATAAATCTTTGAAAATGTTAATGTATTTATTCATGCTTTATATACTGTCTTTGAAGTGATGTTTCACTTATGATATTGTTATGAGATGTATGATCATGAGGTTTATTTCCTCAATTGAAAATATGGAAATAATAAACAATAATGAAATTTAGTTTGATTTAAAGATTTGATGAATGGCTCTTGAAGTCTTCACATAAACTCAAGGAATAAAAATTTGTGACCAATATCCAAAGACACATTTTCCAATATTGAGAACAATGATACTGAGGTGTGAGTTCATAAAATGTTCATCAAAACAGTATCACAAATGTCCTTTCTTTGTGCTATTGTTGCGTTATCTGATGATTATATATTTAGGAACTATGATGTAATTTAGGAGGCATGTAGTCCAACAAGGGACAAGTGAAAACCAAACATCCTTGGAGGCTTTTTCAGTTTGACTTACCTGGAGATGTTGGTTTGTAAGATGCTTCTGGAAAATTGATGAAAATGGAGCTACCATGCCACATCTCTGAGGATGGAAAAAAAAACAGTTACAATTTCTGAGTTGCCATCTCTTATCTTGACTTATTTTTTTGATATATATATATATATATATATATATATATATATATATATATATATATATCAAAGGATGTAGACAGTAGCACTATTTCCACAGCCAAGACAGGAACTTAGAAAAACAAAGGGTAAGTGACACTTTAACTTCAACAAGTGCTTAAAGACAGAGTGAATATGTGAAGAATTTGGACATGGATAGTGTTGCACAAATATTATCAGCCCAGTCTGAGCTTCCAAAGACATGAGAGATGTTCTCAGAGACACCTCATCCTTCCATGGAGTTTGCTTTCTTTGCTTGACATTTTGTTCACTTTCTTGGTATTTTATTGCTTACTTTTTGAAGCAAAAAGGTTTCACTGGGGAACTAGCGAGATGGTTCAGTGGTAAGGAATACTTGCTGTTGTTGCAGTGGAGTAGGGTTTGGTTCCCAGCACCAACATGGTGGCTTACAACTGATTATAACTCCAGCTCCATGGGTTCTAACAGTCTACTGGCCTCTTTGGACACTGCATTCTTTAAGTGCATATATATACTTCCAGAGAATACATACACACAGAGAAAATAAAAATTGATACAGAACCATTTTAAAAATAGCTTCTAACTTTAGCATAAAGGTTTATTTCATAGGATAATAACAAATACATAGGCTTTTATCTTTTAATAAAATGTAGTATTCTCAGTATTATCTGATCTGACTGAAAGATGTGCTATGTTCTAGGTTGATTTCAGAAACACAAGGATGGCTTTATATTTCATATTTCACTAGAAATATGGATTACTGTCACTGAAGATGCCAAGGCTATAGGAGAAAATACAGATGGATTACTAATACTATCACCCTGTACAAAATGCCACAGGAAGTATTAACATATAGTTAACAAATAATAGCGTGCAATGAAAGTTTAGTTACTGAAGTACTCCCTTTAAAATTCAGCGCGTATTTTTTTTATAATGCATGTTCTCTGGACAGGGTCTCACCATGTAGCTCTAAATATTCTGAAACTCACTATGTAGACAATGTTGACCTCAAAATAAAAAAAAAATCTGACTGTCCCTGCCTACCAAGTGCTGGGATTAAAGGTTTTAACATCTTGTTACTTGCTAATTCCTACATTAATGACTCTATTATTATACATTTCCTGGTGCATTCTATAGAAGAGATGCATGCAAGTTAAGAAAGTACACTTTGAAGAATGGAAAACCTTAAACATTGTCTAGTGATATATAAAAACAGGTCTGAGTACAAATTTATTTCAGTGACAGAACCCTGAGAAATCATGCCCAAGAACCTCTATTCCATGAACAGCAGCAAAAAACTGGGGGTAAAGCTTACCATTTGTTTGTGGTTAATATAAGGGTCTAATTAATCCAGGTAAAATAAGTCAAGACTATTTGTGGCTGTCATTTCGGGGTACAAATACTGAATCTTTCTGTCCTTGTTTCTTTCCTATGATCAGAAGGAACAGGCTTCTAAAGTCAGTGTGCCAATGGCAAATCTGCACAGATTCATTTACTATCTCAGTAACCAGAATATAGATATAGTGTCACATATGAATAGTTTTCAGTCCACAAAAATATTAACCCCCTTCATTTCGGAAAATTCTGTGCTACTTATATTTTCATTTTAATATTTTGTATGGCACTAATCCATTATAAGTTAAACAACAATAATAATACTTCAAAGATAATTTACACATCATGTTACATAAAGTGAATTATCACCTTGAATTATTACTATAATCCTTCAGCATATTGAAGGATAGGCTACATTTTCCTGGTGTCACCCGCAGGTTTAATTAGTCTGGGAATTATAATACAGTAGGAAGTGACAGAAACTGGCTTGTAATAAGAAAGACTTGTAACTTCTCAATAACCTCTTAGTTATGAAATTATTCTTGAGAGTTCACTGTCTGATCCATGGATATGTTTCTATGCCAGGGTCCTATCAGCAGACCTGAGCACTTATACAGGATTTTTCTCATTACTGTCTCAGCTACTCAGACAGAAATAAAAAGTACAAACTTGGCTTCTTGCCTCTGCAGAACAGTGGAATTCATTGAGCAGATCAAGACTCATTAGTAATCAGAGTTGTAAGAAAGTCAGTTCATGCTTGAATTAGAGGTCTGTGACTCTGTGTCCTCAGCTCCCTCCAGAAATGCAATTTTCATTTTACCTGCAGTGGCAATGACAGCTCGGCCTTTGGGAGGCAAGATCATCTATACACAGTTTACAGCTGTTAACAAAGTCATTGGAGAATATTTCTTGTGAGTATTTCCAAAGTGATGAGACGTTCTTTAGGAGTGGTTGCATTATCTTGATCCAAGGCTGACTCAGTGTCCTGTGGAAGGTGCTAAAAACTTTAAGAAAAACTCATGTGAAAGTTAAAGAAGTCTCTGTGTTGATTGTAGTCTTCACTTACTTCTTCCAACACTAATCAACACAGTATCTGTTTAGGAGATTTACAACATTTTGGAATAAAAAGGTTTGAGTGTTTGAGGCATTTGTTTTTTGACATATTCAAGTTTAAAAATGATTATTTCCTTCCAACTCATGTCACCCACCAAAATTCTCTCTAAATTTTATGTGTTTCTTCAAACAATAATAGAAACAAATCATTGTGTCTACTCAGTGATGCTCGTATTGCCATCGTGCGGGGTCATCTATTGAAGCATAATTAGTCTGTAAGAGGTTGAAATCTTAAAGAAACTGACACTTCATCTCTTGGAAACCATCTATGGACATTAGCTCATCAGCTCGGCATGGGGCATCCTGAAACTTTTCATTCAGCTGGGATTTTTTTCAAGGTTGGTCTTCTGCAGATTTTGAGCATAAATTCAGACCAAGTGAATTCACATGTGCAAATCCCTGCTATGTTTGGACAAAACCTGTGACTAGGAATCATCTACTACCAGAAAATTTCAAATATTATTTTTCCTCTTTTCTGTGATGACCCCTGAGTCTTGAAAGGATGAAGTTTCATATAGATGTTCCATATTTAATCTGGGAATTCCATAGTCTCTTATTCTCAGTACCCTGAACAAATGTGAGCCTTCATGTTAATCACAGTACAATGTCAAAAAAGCTTCTGTTATGGCTGAGAGATGTACTAATCTCTGGGTATAAATACCAGATTGTACAGGCCAATTTATTGCTGTATCATTTTGGAAGAATAGCACTATACATTATTCTCAGTTGATTAAAAACATACCTCCTCTTATGTCATTGTGTTACCAGTTCAAAATAATTTCATCCATGTTTACTATTAAGTCATCCCTCTGTTTCCTAGGATATTATTTATTCCATATCCTGACTATGTCTTGACCTTCTTGCTTATCCAAACAAAAGGATATCTTCCAGATAATCTTAAATAGTTATTATCTATTTAGCTTGCCAAATTCCTATATTGTCGGATTGCAACTTGTAATCTTTAGTTTATGGTTTTGCCTTGTGAATGAAGTCTAAAAGCCTAGAAAGTAAACTTACAGCTGTTCTCCCGAGACTCACATTATTGGAGACAGCCTTGGATCAGCTTTTTTGTGAAAAGAGGTAAAGTGTGCATATTCAGTCAATATTTGGTTTGTTGGTCTTTACTCTTATTCCACGGGGCCTATAACCTCCATAGGAAAAAATTCTTGATTCTAAATATGGGGTAAAGGAAGTTTTACACCTTGTGAAGTGAGCCTTCAATTCTTCAAAAAATGGTTAGTTTTACTCACAGGGTGGTCATGACAGTATTACATCAGAGTTATTGTTTTTAATTGCTCTCAGGGTTCATTTCTGGGAAAGATTTACAATTACCTGTAGCACTGGAGAAAATACCCAGAATCGATGAAGCTCCTAGGTGTCCAACTTCTTGATTTATTTCCATGGACTATCATTCAGTCTTAAATATCTTACAGAATATTGGCATTGTTCTCAGTTGTCTTTATTTCTTATGATTCAAACCCACAGCCAATCCCACTTTATTGTACTAAGCACAGGAATAGAGACAGGAAAATCTGAAAAGTATATCTGTTGAAGTTGAAGATGAAAAACATGATATCCCAATCACCATTGGAGATCATTATAACATTTAGTGTAATATAATAAAAATTAATTTTAGAATGATGGAATGTTAATATCTCAGGAAAACCAACTCTTTTAAGATTTAAAAAACATAATATACATATTTTGAAATTTAGTTATCATATATTAACTGCCCCCTCCTCTTTCTTCCCTATATTTATTTTAATGTACATTGCTCAATTTCCCTCAAATTCATGGTTTCTCCCTTCCTGTCTATATATACATATTTATTTGTATACATGTTTATGTGTATACTATATGCATGTATAAATACAAATTTGTTGCTCCATAAGGTTATTATTTTGTATGTTATAACGAGGACTAACCTGTTGATATGGTTTGATCAAATGAGAGTCTCTTCTCTGGCAAAACTATTTCTACCCATGACAACATTCAAGTGTTTCTATTTCTTACAATATCTGTCAGTATCATCTGTGTTCAGATTTTTTTTAATGAAGGCACACTGATAAGATTCCATGTATGTAGCTTTGTTACATTTCTAGGAGATGTATTCTCATAGAGTACATCCTCTTCCTCTGGCATTTCCAGGGTTTCTGACTTACCTTTCATTGTGTTTTCTGAATTTATGTGTGTTGACGTGTTGTAGAGATATAACGTAGAGTTGGACAACATGTGGCCTCTTGTTCTTGGCATTTGATCTGTTGAAATTTTCCCTGATGCTCTACATCTATTTATTGCAAGTCATATTTCGTGGGGAGATACACGTATACCTGTGTTATAAGTGTAATCATTTGCAAAATAGTTAGCAATCATGCTGGTTTAGTAATGTTGTAGTAGAAAACTCTACTTTATATTCTATGACCTCAATGTTTCTAGTTAGTTGCTAGGGTTCTAGCATCTAGCAAATTTTTTCTCCTTGGTGAAAAAACATTTAAAGAAATTTTTATGCAGCTATTATTAGCCTGTCAGAGATAATAGACAAAAATTTGCTTTGACATTGAAATGAGCTGTGAAGTTTTAAAAAAGAAATCAGTTTTCCCATGCTGACTAGCAAAGTGAAACCCCATATGGGAAAAATACAAGAGGAATGGTAATGGTTTCTTTGGGAGACTGAGTATGACCATGAATGCTTGATTATTGTCTTGAAAGGCTCTCAATGAGGGCTACTTCATCCTAGATATTAACAGTCTGAGACTGCTCACCTACAAATAGCTGCTCTACACAATAGCTTTTATAATATTCTGGTGTACTGAATTAATATGATGAGTTCTAGCTTTCAATGGCAGCAGTATTAGAGATCATCTCTAATCCAAACTGCATTGGTGTGTTTTTGGGAGTCTGTCTTTTGATTTACATTCTTTTACACCACCCCTAAGCCAGCCATACATCTAGAAATCAAATATGAGAAATGAAAAATGCATAACCAGGCTCCATAGAAGGAGTATAATCCAACCTAAATTTTTGGTCAACTTGCTCTTTCTGGTATTTTCGTCAAAGGTATAAAAGTAGCTAATACATATGTAGTACATTAATATTACTAAGATGTATAATACAAGTAACTTAAGGTGTGTTAAACATAGTGAAGAAATGTAGAAATATTCTAGACATTAAATGTTGACCAGGAAATTTCAATTGATTGGCAAACAGTAGAAAATAACTATGTTAAATATTGTATAGAAGTGGTAATATTAGGAGTGAGTCTCGGAAATCCTACTTAAAGATGAGCATGTACAGCCTCTGATTCTTAGCACTAATCAATAATGCATTGCCACCTTATGGCTGTAACTGTCTAAGGCATGGGATTTTATCCAAGATTCTAGGGACAAGCATGAAATTTACTCCCATGTAATTGGTCTAAAATAAAATCAGGAAGCATTTAGGTATTCTAGAGCAGTATAACCAACTTTGTACCAAGAGCAATATTGACTTGCAGATCAGTATTGAAGTATGCCACATCCAACAAGAAAGATCATTCATTCCTGTTTGGCCACACGACTTATAGAACACGTTCTGCCACTATGAAATCTAACCAGAAGAAATCCTTCCATGCCATGGTTCAGGAGACTATGAATATTCAGAGAGAGTACTGACTACCTTATTCATCTGTGAGGAATCTGTACACATGGATCTGCTAACTTTACTATTGCAAAAGTATATGAGTACCTGCTTAGTTAGCATAAACATGTCCAGGTGTGGATGATGTGATCTGAGCCTGAGATGTCAATTATGGGTCTATATTGTTTGGTGGCTAATCCTACACTGTGTCTCAATAGAGATTTGCACATAGCATAACATGACTTTTCTTATATTTTCTAAAATTCCTGATATTCAATATTTAAAACAGTGGGACTTGTCCCATGACTACTTCTAAGGGTAGGTTCAGACATATCACAGGGTTCTCAATACCTGTATGTCTGAAATGACATTTGTCAAATTGAATGAAATTATCATGTCTCCACATGAGCATGGGTAAAATGTGGTTTCAAAGCAGCTGGTAATTATGAAATACACTCACTGAGATTTTTAATTATCGTGCAATATGTGGGGTCTCAAAATCATTCTGAATCCTCTTATAGTCATTGACAAAACAATATATAATCCATTACTTCTTTACACAATTACATACAAAAATTCACCTAAATATTATGGTGTTCAAATTTTAGACATATGTAATTCCCCTTGGCCTCAGTATATACTTTTGACTCCTATTTCATTACTCTAGAGTGTGTGGCTTGTATTTCAATGACAGTTTTACCCACATAATGCCTACTTTCTTTGTCCTGTGCATCTCAAAAATTGTTATTAAGTTCACTTATTTTATATGAGCATGTCTAGAATATATGCCAGGGCATATTCCTTTACATAAATGGTTCAAATATGTGTTTCCTAAAAACTTGTGGTTTGAGGTTATACTCTAGTTGTGAGACTATTGAGGTAAACCACAGGAGTTTCAAAGATTTAACATAATTTGAGGCAGTTACTGTCTTGCTAGTAAGAACTTGGGTATTAATCCCAGTTAGATATTCGGAACACTTCCAGTAATGGTGATGGCATACTGTACTGTGCAGTCTGTCTCTGGTATCTCATCTTCCATGGCACCAGGTATCTTTTCAGATTCAAACCCATTCTCTGAACTTTTTACATACTTCTAGCCTTTTTTTCATTTTTGTCAATGATAGGTTTTCCTGAGACAATAATAATCACCTTGCCTGCCTTCGCTCTCCCAGTTATAAAATTCACAATCAACATATCAATGTTATTCTTTAATTTATTTTAGTAGCTATAGAAAATTTGCACAGAATATATTAGATGATCACTCAAAATTATCTTCTCATTTCTTATGCTCTCTCTATTCCTTCTTCTCTCACTCTGTTCTCTGTCTCTTACACTTTCTCTTTCACACACTCTCTCTGATCTGTTTCATATGATCTCTCTAATATCTCCTCTCTCTCTCTCTCTCACTCTCTCTCTCTCTCTCACACACATACACACACACACACACACACACACACACGTACAATTGTCATTAGTGTACAACATGGCTACTAACATGTGAGATAATTTGTAAGTGTTTGTGAAATTTGACATCACTAGAAGTTTCAAACTTCTGGTTCAAAGTGTTAGACTTTGGTGGAGGTCCTTTATGTAGAAAATTTTATTAATCATATATCTGTGAATAGAGATACTTTTTCTTTTACTAATTTCATTCCTTCTTTCATTCTCTTCTTTTAGTTCTTCAGCTGATGAGAACCAATCAATGTTCTTTATTGAATAGCAACAGAGAGTAGAAACTCTTGTCTTGTTCCTTATTGTATTTGGAATGCTTTGAGTTTTTATTCCATTTATTATTATATTGAATCTAGATTTGTCACATTTAGCCATTTTGGTGTTAACATATAAGCCCTTGATCCTTACTGTTTCAATGATTTTTATTATGAACTTATGATAAAAATTATCAAAGGCTTTTTTTCTGTATCCAAGGAGAAAATCATGTGGTTTCTGTCTTTGAGTCTATCTATAAGATGAAGTATATTTATCCATGAATAAATGTTCAAATATCTCTACATCTCCAGGATGGCAGCCTTTTTATATTGAAATTTTTCTTAATAAAAATCAATTTAATATAAAGAACATGAAGATATCATTATCACACAATGAGGTTAAATTAGTTATTCATAAAATTCTTGGCTAATTCCAAATTCCATAGATATCAGAGAATGTTAATTCTGTTCTTAAGCCATGACATTTCTTTAGGGTTTTATTCTTTTGCAATCTATTTTATTTGTTCCATTATACATGATAAAAAAGACAAAACCAAACATACAAAGAAATAAACACGCAGAAAATCAAAATACCTGACAAAGCTGAAAGAAGAAAAACTATATTTTTCCTATCCTATTTCATGACACATTTGTAGTGCTGCCTCACATTAGTCCTTCCCCAGAACCTAATTTTGTCTTTGTTTTCTTTTAGAATTTTATATTGACCTTACACTCATAGCTCTTAGCATTCATACATTATAGGTTAAGAAGTGAATATAAACATCCCATTTTTCCCTAAATTTGGATGATAATACTTCATATTATACATTCTTTAAAAACAGCATTTTTTGCACCTTATGTGATTTTGTTTTAATTAAGGCTGAATACAAATCCATTTCATATATGAGCCAATTTAAAGTATTGATTCATTTTTTACATATCTATGTAAGTTCTATTTACTTATAATATTGAACAGAGGTGCATTAAACATAGATTTGTAAAAATCTGTAAAAAAGGATATGAAGATTTTTTTCATGCACACAATAATGAAACTTATGTTTCATATTTTTTATTTGAGGAATCCAAATGTTGATTTTTATAATGGATAAATTAATTTGCACTCTCACCAGCAATGAATAAATGTTCCCTTTTTCATATTCCTCTTCAACATTTCTTGTTATCTATTTTGAGAATAGCACTTTTGTTTGTTGTGAAGTAATATCATAAAATAACCTTAATGTTCATAATGATGAGGGTATTTAATTCTTTCAAATTTTTATTGATTCTCTCTATTTCTTATTAGAAAAATCTGTGTAATTCATTGACTCATTGGGCATTTGTTTGATGGAAATTTCATTTCTGAAGTGCTTTGTGAATTCTGGATATCAGCTCCTTGTCTGAAGTATAATTGTTGAAGACATTCTTCAATTTTCAGCAATCTCTGTGACCTTTGCTGATAGGGTGCTGTACAGAAAAATAAATTGTGTTATTATATTGATTTAGATTACAAAAATTTCTAGTTTCTCGTCTTTGAATTCTTCACTCGCTCCGTTATCCCCATGACTTCTCATAGTTTGGTTCCTTCCTATCCCCACTTTAAACTCACCAGCCTTTCCCTGCCTTGGGGCATGAAGTGTCTTCTGGATTACATACTTCCTCTTATACTGAGGCCAGACAAAATTGTTCTGTGCTACATATGTGCTGGGGACCACAGACCTGTGAATGTATGTTATTTGGTTGGTGGCTTAGCCTCTAGGAGTTCTGATGGGTCTGGAGTAGTTAAGACATTTGTTTTCCTATAAGATTGCAGTCTCCTTCTGTTCCTCTAACCTTTCCCTTAACTGTTCGTTAAGGGTCTCTGACCTCAGTTCAATTGTTTGCTGTAAGTTTCTGCATCTCTTTCAGTTAGCTGCTCATAGTGCATCTCAGAAGACAGCTATACCACATTCCTGACTGTAAGCAGAATATGGCATTGGTAATAGTGTCTGATTTTGGTGCATATGCATAGGATGCATGGCATGTTTGGCAGGTTACTGGATGTGCTTTCCTTCAGTCTCCTCTCCATTTTTGTCATTGCATTTCTTTTAGACAGAAAAAATACCGTCTCAGACATTTTGAAGAAGTGTGGGTGGCCTCATGCCTCCACTGACAGACATGTCAATGTATGTGAGGTGCCTTTTTGGGTTATATTTCCCCAATTACTGCTGGGCCTTCTGGCTAATGTCATCCCCACAAAGCCCTGGGAGCCTCTCATATCTCAGGTCTCTGGGACATTTTAGAGTTTCCCACCATCCAACCTATGTTTTTCATATTTCCATTCATTCTCCTGTCCAGTGGGTTCTTTACTGACTCCCTGCATACCTGATCTGGCCCCCTCTTTCCCTTCTCCTCCTCCTCTCTACCAACCATGCCTCTACTCCTTCTGCCTCTTGTGATTATTTTGTTTCTCCTAATAAATGGGATTGAAAGATGCATACTTGCAAATTACTTCATAAGTCCTTCATATGGTTTGTGAATTGAATCATGGATATTCTGTACTTTTTGGCTAATATCTACTTATCAATGAACATATACTATGATAGTCCTTTGGTATCTGGGTTACCTCATTCAAAATGATATATTCTCGTTCCCTCCATTAACCTGCAAAATTCATGAAGTCCTCATTTTTAATATTAAAACAGTGGAAAGGAACCATATTTTCTGTATCATTTTATTTGGTTGAGGGACATCTGGGTTGTTTCCAGCTTTTGCAAATAAACTTGCTATGAAACTAGTAGAGCATATGTCCTTGAAGCATGATTATGCATATTTTGGGTATATTTCCAGGAGCAGTATAGATGGGTCTTCAGGTAGAACTATTTCCCTAATACAGAGGAACATCCATAATGATTTCCGGAGATATTTTAAGAGTTTTCAATTCTTCCAGGAATGGAGGAGTGTTCCTCTTTCTCTATATCCTCTACAAAATGGGCTGTTCCTTGAGTTTTTTATCTTAGCCATTTGTGATTTGTGATATGAAATTTCAGGAGAGTTTTGATTTTCATTTCCCTGATGATTAAGAATGTTGAACATTTCTTTCAATGCGTCTTGGCCATTCCAGAACCCTTGTATAGAATTGTTTACTTATCTCTGTTTAGCTCTATACCCCATTTTAAAATTAGATTAATTGTTTTTGGAGTCTAATTTGTGAGTTCATTGTATATTTTTAATATTAGCCCTCTATAAGATGTAGGGTTTGTGAAGATCTACCCCAATCTGTAGGTTCCTGTTTTGCCCTATTGATAGTGTACTTTACCTTATAGAAGATTTTCAGTTTCATGATGCCCATTTGCCTATTGTTGATCTTAGAACATTCTTTTTTGCTGGGTCTAGAGAAAGATTATTAGAAATATTTCAGTTTGAGATTCTGGCATCCATTTTATTTTGCACTGGATGGGTGTTATGTATCTTGATTTATACTTCTTTCCTTGATTTTTGGAGAGTTTGGTGGATGTGTATTGCTGAGTAAAAATTTTCTATTGGCATGATACTTTTGGATACTATAAATTCCAGTTAAAACATGTTTTGACAACCCTGAGATTTCACCTCACACCAGTGAGAATGGCTAAGATCAAAAACTCAGGTGACAGCAGATGCTGGCGAGGATGGTGAAAGAGGAACACTCCTCCATTGTTGGTGGGATTGCAGACTGGTACAACCATTCTGGAAATCAGTCTGGAGGTTCCTCAGAAAATTGGACATTGAACTGCCTGAGGATCCAGCTATACCTCTCTTGGCATATACCCAAAGATGCCCCAACATGCAAAAAAAAGACACGTGCTCCACTATGTTCATCGTAGGCCCTTATTTATAATAGCCAGAAGCTGGAAAGAACCCAGATGCCCTTCAACAGAGAATGGATACAGAAAATGTGGTACATCTACACAATGGAATATTACTCAGTTATCAAAAACAGTGACTTTATGAAATTCATTGTAGGCAAAATGGTTGGAACTGAAATATCATCCTGATGAGCTAACCCAATCACAGAAAAACATACAAGTGCAACTCATTGATAAGTACATATTAGTATTTAAATGCTTGAATTACCCTAGATGCCTAGAACAAATCAAAACTCAAGCGGATGATCAAAAATGTGAATGTTTCACTCCTTTAAAAGGGGAACAAGAATACCTTTGGCAGGGAATAGAGAGGCAAAGATTAAAACAGACACAGAAGGAACACCCATTCAGAGCCTGCCCCACATGTGGCCCATACATATACAGCCATCCAATTAGACAAGATGGATGAAGCAAAGAAGTGGAGGCCCTCAGGAGCCGGATGTAGATTGCTCCTGAGAGACACAGCCAGAATACAGCAAATACAGGGGCGAATGCCAGCAGCAAACCACTGAAATGAGAATAGGACCCCCGTTGAAGGAATCAGAGAAAGAACTGGAAGAACTTGAAGGGGCTGAGACCCCATATACAACAATGCCAAGCAACCAGAGCTTCAGGACTAAGCCACTACCTAAAAGACTATACATGGACCGACCCTGGACTCTGACCTCATAGGGTGCAGTGAATATCTAGTAAGAGCACCAGTGGAAGGGGAAGCCCTTGGTCCCCTGCTAAGACTGAACCCCCAGTGGACTAGATTGTGGGGGGAGGGCGGCAATGGGGGAGATGGGGAGGGGAACACCCATAAGGAAGGGGAGGGGAGGGATGTTCCCAGAAACCCGGGAATAACACTGAAATGTATATAAAGAAATACTCAGGTTAATAAAAAAAGAAGCAAAAATAATGCCATTTTCCTATATATGAGAATGGAAATGATATTTCTGTTTAATTAATGTGAGAATCTGAAGAGAAAATATGTATCATAAGTGACAAATAGGACAGGGTAATTTTTGTTAAGAAACTAATTACTGTGATTGTAACTTAGCTATGATAAGCTATTAAAATTTTTATATGAAAAGCTAAGATTCATGTATGTTGAGCAACTTTACAAAATAATAAAAAAACTTTTGAAATTGTAAAAAAATATTTTGAGGAATTATGATTTATGATATTACACTTAGGAATGAGGATAGACTATGTTTCTGAAGTGGTTTCAAGGCAGAGGAAGAGAATCCTATTCCATTAGAATTTTCTTATTTAATATCTTTGAAAGGAGTATAGAAAGTAAAGAGAAGACAGAAATGAAGATCCCATATTGCAGTGAGTAAAGAATTGAGAATTTGGATGTGGATAATAAGAGGGTGATGTAAAAATCTGCATTCATTCTATCATTTCCATTGTAGTGGTTGTTATTGTAGCAGGATGTAACAACTGGAATATGGGAGATGAAAAAAAGGAAAAAGAAAAGAGATTGTTTAGGATGAGAAAAAACCTGGCTTTCTCAGGAGATGTTTCATGGTCAAGTGTCAAGAAAGGCTGCAGCAGAAGTTCATATGCAGATCGTAGGTTCTTTGGTGTGGTTGTACAAAAACAAACAAACAAAACAAAACAAAACAACATTGAATACTTGCGATCACATTACCACATTATCTCATATATTTGCAGGACTTTTATGTGGTTATATCTTAGGTTCATTTTAGAATATGACTTCAGATTGATAATTGTACTGATGAGGTTGAGCATAGGAATCCCCTGGGATGATATGGCGTACATAGATTTTAAGGTAATACAGACCAATTCTTTTGTGTGGAGGCTAATAGATGTTTTTTATTATTAGATTTGAGTCAAGCAGTATTGGTATATTTCTCTGATTCTTCTTAATCATTTAAAATAAAATTTTAAGGTGTTTATGATCACTGATTCTTTGATGAACTATACTTCTTGGTCTCTAATTATTAGTTATATAGGACATAACCAGAGTAATTATCCAAAGACCATAGAAAATCTTCTTTTTAAAGATGACATTTAAGAGTTCCAGTGGTCTTCATTGTACATGGAAAACAGGATTAAAATTAGTTTATCATGATTATGATGACAATCTTCTGTAGAATATAGTGTAATAAAATTCATTATAGCAATTTCATGTACATGAAGCAATGTATTTTACTGATTCTTGTTTTTTCATCACCCTCTTCTATAGGCCAAAAGTTACTGAGTAGTTCCCTCTACCCCAGTAGCCATCCTCTTTTTATGTTTGTAGGCCATATCCTTATTCTTCCCTGAGTACCATTCCCCTATGTGTATTTCAATCATATGTGCCTCAGTTTTGGACATCAAATTGGAAGCATGCTTAGTTGTATCACTAACTTTATCATTTATGTATTTTTATAAACTCAACGATTTTAAATTTAATAAAATTGCAGTTCATTGTGTTAAGCCCTGGAAGTCAACAGAATGAACGGAAATAGGTAACTTTGAGAGTTCGGATGTAAGGGGACTCTCTAGAATGTACCAGAGACCTGGTAGGATAGAGAATTTCAGGATTCAAAGAGAATGACCTTTGATGAAATAATGTACAGTGGGGAGAGGGAACTCTAAGAATCCACTGCCCACCAGTAGAAAGATAGAAAATAAAATGGTGAGATGGGGTTGCAAATCCACAGTCAAATTTTCTGATCTAGGATGGTTCCTGTCTAAAAGTACTACAGGGACAAGATCGAGAAGAGACTGAGAGAAATGAGATCCAGTGACCAGCTCATATTGGGTCTGATTGTAAGGGGAGGCTCCAAGGTCTGATACTATAACTTATGATAAGGTGTACTTACAGACTGGAGCCTAACATGGCTGTCTTCTATGAGGCTCAGGGATTACCCAAATAAGTCAGACACACATACTTATATGCAACCAATGGACTGAAGTCAGGGATCCTTGTGGTTGAATTAGGGAAAGGCTGCAATTAGCTGAGGTGGAGGGCAAGCCCATAATAAGTCCCAAATAACCTGAAACAAAAAGATCTCTCAGACACTGAGCTGCCAACCAGGCACCATGTACCAGCTGGTCTAAAGCCCCAGACCCATATACAGCGGATGACTGACTGGTCATGCCTCAATGGGAGAAGATGCACCTCACCCTTGAGAAACTTGACACCCCAGAAAATAGGAAGACTAGGCAATGTGTGGGGGTGTGGGGAGATGAGGATATTCTCTTGCTGATGGGAGAAAAAGAATTGGATGAGGAATTAGTGGAATGCAGAATGGGAGAGGGATGAAGACTACCCTGTAAAAAATTAAATATAACAATAAAAATAATTTTCATCTTGTTATTTATTTATATATTTTGTGTGCTATTCTGAGCAGTTATGTTAGTGGTTAACAACATTGTTTTTTCTCAGATAATAGGATACTGTTTTCAGGAGACACATTACACCTTACACCATATTGTATCATCATCTCAAGATATGACAACTATTTCTCACATTTAACCTTGATGGATAGAAATATGTCGATATATTGGATATTTCAAGATTTATACACAGACACAGACACACACACACACACACACACACACACACATATACACACACACCATTTGACCACATTTTTAAAACAAGAAACAAATGGCCAATTAGATTCCCTCCTTTTCCACATTCTCTTCCTTTTCCTCTTCTTTTCTCTTTCTCTCTTTCTTTCTTCCTTCCTTTCTTTCTTTCTCTTTCTTTCTTTCTTTCTTTCTTTTTTTCTTTCTTTCTTTTTTTTTTTTGTTTTTTTTTTTTTTTTTTTTTTTTTTTTTTTTTTCTTTTTTTTTCTTTTTTTTTTTTTTTCTTTCTTTACTTCTTTTTGCTTTTTTTTAGGTATTCACTGCACATTCTGCACAATGCATGGCTTGTTGTCACCCCAATCCTTTGTCCTTCCATCATTACAACTCTTCTTATGCTCTGAACAGGTAGGGACAAACTTTGTATCTGCACAACTGTGCATTCAAATCTCTGCAAAGATAGGTGCTTCCTCTCCTACTTAGGCCATAGAAGGCAGCCCAGCTATAGAATATAAATCTCATACAAGCATCCATTCTTGGGACAACCCTTGCTCCAGTGTTTGGCATCCAAGCTGTACATCTGTTACCTATATGTAGAGAAGCTTAGGTATAGCCAGTGTATGATATTTCATTAGTGGTTCAATAACTAAGAGACTTAAAAGTCTAGGCTAGTTGCTTCTGTTGGTATACCTGTGGAGATGCTATGTTTAAGGGGTTGTAATCTTTCCTCATATACCTTCATAAGAATCCCCAAGCTTCTTGCAGTCCTTGGCTTTGAATGCTGTATCTGTCTTAGCTGTTCTGTGGAGCTTCTCAGAGGGCAGATACCTTTAACTCTTGCCTAAAAGCTTAACAAAACATTTCTTATAGTGTCAGAGATTGATGACACTATACACCAATCTTACATTGGTTTAGTTTCCTCAGTCTCTGCTCCAACCTGTTCCATTCACAATCCCAGCATTTCTTGTACACAGGGTAATTGTGGGTTGAAAGTTTTGTGGGTGGTCTGGTATCCCTATAACACCATGGGAGTTCCTGAATGGCCACAGGAAGCAGTCTACCCTGGCTTCATATCCTTGAAGCTGTTAGTCAGAGCTAAGAGATCTCCATTGATTTTTGTGTACCTCACATATCCCAGGAATCTATCACTTATTGGGGATGCTCCCTACCTGGCACTGACAGATTGGCTGCAGATCTCCATTCATTCTAATGGACATCAAACCATTCATCTTTTAACTCCACAAATCTGACCCCTATTTCTGACTCACCACACTATATCCTCACTCACCCATTTCCATCCCTCAATCTGCCTTCCACGGACTTTCCTTTTATCTTTCTAAGTGAGGATTAAACATTTGTTCTTATGTCCTCCTTCATGTCCAATCTCCTTTTGTCTGTGGAGTGTGGCATGGGTATCCTCTATTTTATGGCTAATATTCATGTGTAAGTGAATACATACCATGCATTCCCTTTGTGGACTGGGTTACCTCACTCAGGATGATATTCTCAATATCCACCCATTTGCCTGCAAAATTCATAATGACGTAGATTTTCATGAGAATTTCATTGTAGATGAACAGTTCTTACTATGTACAATTCCATACTTAACAAGTTATATACAGAACAACCTTTTCTCTACATTCTGTTCCTGAAATATAGCTAAAGTGGGACTTATGAAAGAATGAACTTAGGGACAAATTAGAGGACATCTAATCTTCTTTATTGCATTTTAGTCTAACACAATATGGAGTTATAGCTCACTATTTGAGTTTTAAATTTTTTTCTGCTACATATACTCAAATATTCAAAAGGGGATCAAATATGTCAATAGTATCAGTACTTTAATCCACTTAAATTACTCTCTATATTAATCATAATCATCATTTCTGTACCATAAACACAGAAGGAAGACAAGTTGGATATCAAATGAGATTTCATCTTATATAAATATTTTGGGAATTTGATAATACATTTCTCTAATACATTTGAATTAAAATATAAGTTTGTAATTATTTTTATTGTATATAATTTATACATGTCATAATAAAAGGCCTTTTGTTGGATGAAAAGAGGGAGTATGAAGGGAATCTCTTCTGCACTGTGTGGATGTTCACTTGTCAATAAAAAAGCGTAGGTTCAATGCGTTGAGGCAAGAATAGAAGTTGGGAAATCTGACAGAGGGAAAAGATTCTGTGAGATAGTCAAGAGCAGGGGTTTAACCCAAACACAGAAGATAAGGGTCACATGAAACTAAAGACAATGTTACAACAATGTGGCACGACTTAAATGGCAATAAATGGGTGATAAAAGTATGAGCTAATTAGGGAAGAAGAAAAGTTTTTGGTATAGGCAGTTATTCATAAAAATATTACATATGTATTAAACTTTGTCATTTTTACCGTTCCTGTTTTTGCCTGATCCTTTCCAAATGCTTCCCTCTCTGCAACTTCTTCTGTGTCCTTGTAAAACTATTAGCTACTTCTTCACAAATATTCCATGACATAACCAAATATGCACTATATATTTCCCAAATCACTACCATTTATGTATATATATACATATATATGCATACATATATATATTTATGCAATGACAATAAATATCAAAACTTCTGAACTATAGCACAGCTTCAAAAATGCAAATGAATATGTATTTATATGGACAAGCATATAAATTTAGTTTTCTAAGTCTTTTTTTGTGCTTGTTCTGCATGTATTTTACCATGCTGACTACTTTCTTTTAAACACTCTATTAGGCTGATCATTCTTGTGAAAGGTAACTCTCCCTTGCTTTGTAGTTATCAAGTAGCCTGTGATCCTATGTCCAGAAATGTGGCCCCAGAAAATGTTCTCAATTAAACATTACCATGTCTATTAATATGTCCATTGCATAGATATTGTTTATTCAGTCATTTTGGGAGAGCAAGACTCACAGAAGATTTTCTGATATTCTGACTTTAAATCTTGAGGCTTTCTCTTCTGTAATCCTCCCTCACAATTGATGAAGAACTTGTTATATAGATGAATCCATTGGAGTTTTACTCAGCAAAGTTTGTTAATCTCTACATTGTACGCAGTTATAAGTTTTTAGAGGAGTTTCCCATTTCTGATGAATAGCTTCTCTGATAATGGATGTTACCTAGATACATTTATCAGTGGTCCTAAAGTCAAAGCTTAGTAAGGCTCTATGCTTTTCTAGCAATATGCCATTCATTCCTTTACATTACTTCCTTCATGTAAAGAGATTTCCTTTGTGACCTATAATTTAACTTTAATACTGAGAAATAATACCGAATTACAAACTGCACAGCACAGACAAACTAGAATGCACTTTCAGATAAACATTATCTTTAAAATACCGAAGTTCTAAGTTAAGGAAATGTTTTAGGAATTTTGGCTCCAATACATCTCTTTTCATATTTATGTTCTGAAAATTTTTAGTAAGAGTAAATATCTGGGTATTAATCTCTCTGTAGTAGACAGAGATATGACAGATTTGTATTTCTCTACACAATTGCAAATTTAGTCACCATGGCAAATGACAGAGTTAGCTTTGGGATTCCAGATTACTTGTGAATGTTATCCAGTTGATAAATAACAAATGTATGTAAAAGGTTTTTGTGAACATTTACAAAAACACAAGAGGTTTTGAGAAGGCATTAGTTTTCATTATCTCTGAAAGCTGACCAAGTATCCTGTGGAGGAGGCTAAAATCTTGAGACAGATTTGTAAGAAAGTGAGGGAAGCCTCAGTGTCTCCCTTGCACCAAGTTTTAATGACTCTCTAACAAAGAACACTTAGATCACTTAATACTTAAATATTTCTTAGAATATTATATATTTGCATATGTGTTTTACTCATTGGCCAAATATTATTAATTTTCCAATCTCTTCCTGATCTCTTATCACTGTTTCCTCCAAACTTCATGTTTTTGAGAAGAAAATCACTTGTACTACTTAGTGACATGAACTGAAATATGACTACGTTTGAGAGATAAATTGGCCATCTTGAACAGGAGATGTTCAGATAGTTCAGGACTGTCCTGACACCCTCTAGTACACTTGAATTTTCTGCAATGATTTTGGAAAAGTTATGTGCATATTTGTAAAACTAATTATTGAGTGGGAGTACTGTGTTCTGTCCAAACAAAACATTATTTGGAGTCATATGCTACCTCTACTTTTATATAATTTCTGAATAGTCTACCAGGATGGTTCCCGACTCTTGAAATGAGAGGTGTGATACAGATATTTAATTTTAGCTGAACATGCCAACATCCATTATTCTCACCATTTTGAATTCTGGTGGAACCATAAGTTTATTACCATAAATTTTGAAAATGCAATTCTCTGATGAGGATTGAGGTACAGACTGATCCTCTATATAAAAAGGAGATTCTGCAGAAATAATATCAATTTTACATTAAGCTGAATATTACTGTTAGATCCTTCTCCAGAGTATGTAACTCGGTAGCTGAATACTATACTCCCTGATAATTGTGCCAGGCGTGGGTACTATCTTGTGAAGTGGACTTTCAATTCAACTATGCAACCATTAGTTACTCCAAGATGGTCATGACCTTGTTTCAACAGGCATAAGGTTGTTATACCACTCAGGGCCCACCATTTTGTAATATTTATGATTACTTCTAGGACTATAAAAATACCCAATATAGTAGAAACTTCCACCTAGATTTCATTTTATTCTTTGACTCAAGTGTTGGGTATCTACAGTAATGGGCACTTACCTTATGAATATATACTGCTGAACATTGCAGGTAATAAGCCTAATTCTAGCTTGTCCTCTATTTATTTCTTAACTTGGAAATAACTCACCTGGGCCATTTTAGAATACTCACCAAAAGAACATAGTGCTTTATGTAAAATGCATTTCTAAAGAATTAGGAGTTAAAGCAAAAACTTGCTGTCCTATGAATCAATGGAGAGCATTAGAATATTTACTATAGTCTAATAAATTGTTTTTATAATCAAGACATGAAGATGTTCTGGGAAATATTGTCCTTTTGTGACTTTTTAAATTTTTAGAATTTTTTTTACTTTAAAATTTTAAATATTAATATATCACTTCCCCTTTTCATTGAACTCTTCACTCCTTCTCATATATACTCCTCAAAACTCTAATATTCATGCTGCCCATTTGTGAATTATATATAAATAAAAACTGGGTCATACAACATAACTTATATATACAATATTTCAGGGCTGAACTCTTGGTGTTAGATTACTTACTAGAAATCTCTGCCCTTGGGTAGACTGTTTCCCCAATTTCACAATTCCTTGATTGTCCGTAGCTCTCTGCATACAGTTGAATCCTCATGAAACTGAACTCATCCATGTTAGTATGCCTATCAATATCACACTTTTTCCATTTTTGTTTAGGAAGCCAAATTTATAAGACATCATGGATGCCATCTCTTTATCATGTGTAGGAGAGTATTCTCACAGCAAACTTCTATTCCTCTCACTCTTGCAATATTTTCACTTGCATCATTTTCTTCCACTTTGATACCTACACTTTATATGCAATTTGTTATAGATGAAACAGATAGGGATAGGCACCACAAGTTCTCTTATTCTCTGATTATTTTTTTTCTATTTGATTCTCACTAATGATACCCTCCTGCTTCAATTCACATTTCTCTTAGGTGTTAGAGCTATACCATTGTGTAAGTATAATGATAAATATTTACAATGTAGTTAGGATTCATATAAGTTTAGTAAAATGACAATAGCAGATTCTCTTTTTAAATCCAAAAAAATCTATATTTCTGGAAAGTTGCCTATGTTTGCAATAAATCTTTCTTTTCCTCCAGAAAAAAGAAAATATTCCTAAATCATTTTGTTCAGCCACTTGTAATCTAAAATCAAAAGAAGATAAATATCCAAAAATTTAATACATACATGTATTCTAGGACTTGGATTACTAATGCTACCTAGGACAAAATTATTTTCCAAGAACAAAAAATATATAGAAAGAGAGAATTCTATTAAGCAAATAAAGCCAGTCATACAAAACTCAGTTTCTAGTCTGAAGTGGTGACACACCTCATTAAGCCCAGGAATAAAAAGACAACGGGCAGATTATGTGCCCAAGGGCAGGCTGCTTCATAGAATGTGTTCCAGTACTGACATTTCATGGAATGTGTAATGATGACATGTCACATAGAGTTAGGGTGTCACAATTCCATTCTTTCTGCTAATATGGAAAAACATTCATCCACTGAGAGAACATTCAATCCCACAACTGCATTTTAAGGCATCTATACATTGCTATACATGTTTGGAAAGCTAGATTGTAGGAGTGCAGAGTCTAGTTGTAACCTCATACTGTCCCTTAGTCTATGGTCTCTAAAATACAAGTTTTGTCTGATTGCTTCCCATGATTTGCTCAGCACCTAACACTACTAGAGTGAAGGGTCACTACCACACTTCAAAGCTGTCCCTCACAGGCACTCACTGCTCAATTAAAACATTTTTCCAGCTTAATGATGTGAAAAAGTGTTTCTAAGAAATGATTCATCACCATCAGCAGACACCCTGTAACATGACTTTGTTTTCCTCTGGGGGGGGGGATGAGGTCTGAGATATTTTCAATGTAAAATGGAGGAATTTTACCCACTTAAACTTGAGATTTCTGCAGGGTGATAAATATGGATCTATTTCCATTCTTCCACATGCAGACATCCAGTTAGGCCAGCACCAGTTGGTAAAGGTACACTTCATTCTTCCTGGATTTATTTTGATTTCTTTGTAAAAGGCAATTGTCTGCAACTGTGCAGATTTATTTCTGGGCTTCAATTTTTATCCACTGATCAATTTGTCTGTTCCTATAACAACACCATACATTTTCCTTACTCTAGATGTGTAGGACTGTTGTGAGATTTTGAGATTGTGAGATTTTTAAGATTGTCAGTGGGTGATTTAAGCTTTAACTGAATTTCTTTTACAAATGTGGATATCCTTGTGTTTGTGGCAAGCAAAATATGAATCAAAGCAATTTGATGAATACATAATATATTTTATCTCTAATGATTTGTTTTTGATTAAAATCTATTTTGTAACCTACTCGAATGATTCCAGAATATTACTCCTTATGCCCATTTATGTAAATTTTTCCCACATTTCATCTGAGAAAGTGTATATCTTCGAAATTGAGGTATATTATTTGTATGCAACCGGAGTATTGTTTAGATGAAGAAAAGCAATTGAAAATAACAGACACAACTTCAAAAAGGATGGCAGCCATTAGAGATATGTGTGAATTACCCAAACATGATTGTAGTTTACAACATGTAAATAGCCAAAAATAATAATTTTGTTATCTTTAAAAATAGCAGTTAATTTTTCCATCAAATTTTCAAATTGTAGAGAATTACAAGAGCATGACTGTTACACTTAGTATGGAATAAAAATAATATTTGAATCTAAACTGACTTTGGGACAGGGTTGGTAAACAGGGACCAAATAATTTATTGAGTATGATAAGTTTGTTCAAAGTCTCACAAAAGATTCTATTGCGAATGGCATTACAATAGGAGTATGTTATAGTTTATCCTCAGCTCTGGTGGATTTTTCTTAAAGTCAACATGAATAACAAATAAGTTATTTTCTGTCAATTTTTTTGTTTTGTTTTATAATTGTTCATAATATGCAAGAATTAACAAATCTTGATAATTTCAACAAATGAGTAGATAAAAATAGCATATATGACTTAGGTATTTTACTTTAAAAATGGATATTCATCATTGCCATGTATAGTGAATTTTTTGTGGGTTCAGTAAACTTTATTGATGGTATTCAAGAGAGTAGAGAGGACTCTGTAGACTCCTCCTGCTATTATGGGGACTTGGGATGGAAATTTTGAGTGAGATCCTCAGTCTTGGGGGCTAAGTTGGGATGGGCACTGCTCAACAAATGAAGTCCTCTCTCATGCTCTCAGTATCCTTACTTGGTTGGGGTTGGTAGTTTACAGTTTCTTACTTCTCAGAGCCCATTTTATTCATTGGGTTTAACACCTGCTGCTTTAGCCATACTCATTGTCATACCAGGTAATGAGCTTTACAAATTTGTCACTGAGAGCAATGCCAGCGCCAGCATCAAAGGTGAAAGAGTAGGAGTTGCTGTTGAAGCCACAGCAGACAAACCAATGCTCAATGTAACCCAAAATGCCCTGTAGTGGTCTTTCAGATGTCTTCCTCACCAACTTCTTGATATCATCATACTTGGCATGTTTTACCACGTGGCATGTCAGATCCACAACAGATATATTGGGGTAGGAATATGAAAGGCCATTCTGGTGAGCTTCCATTCAGCTCTGGGATGACCTTGCACACAGGCTTGACAGTACCAGTGGATGCAGGGATGATGTTTGGGGCTATCCCATGGTCATCACATAACAGCTTTCCAGGGGGTCCAACCACAGTCTTCTGAGTGGCAGTGAAAATATGGACTGTGATCATGATCACTTCCATGATGCCAAGGTTATCCAGGTTGGCATAGATAACCTTGGCCAGAGGTGCTAATCAGTTGGTGGTGCAGGACATATTTCAGACAATCTTGAGTTAGTTGTCATATTTCTCTTGATTCACACACATCACAAATATGGGGGCATAGGCCAAAGCAGCAGAGATTATTACCTTCTTGGCCCCATACATCAAGTGGCCCAGGCCTTCTCCATGGTGGTGAAGATGCCTGTAGACTCCATGACAAACTCAGCACCATCATCAAAGTATTTGATGATACCGGGATCTCACTCCTAGAAAAAAGTGATGGCTTTCATGTTGATCACAATCTTCCCATTCTCAGCCTCGACTGTGCCATTAAATTTGCCATAGGTAGAGTCATACTGGAACATGCAGAACATGAAGTTGAGGTCAATAAAGGGGTCGGAGATAGCAAAAATCTCCATTTTGCCAGATGCAAAGAAGGCAGCCCTCGTAACCAGGTGTGAAATAATGTCAAATCTGTTTTCTCCAACCTTCACTATCTTGTGTATAGTTCTAGACAGGCATTGCACAAGAAGATGTGGCATTTTATGGAACACAGAGTAGAAGAAGGTTATAAACTGCATTCTTAGAATTTTAACACTGTAATTCAATGGATATCCATTCTTAAATATAACTATTTAGACTATTATTCACAAACCAATCTTATAAACATTTAAAGAAATAGACTTTATATAATGCAGAAATGTTCTAAAAAAAGGATGACGTTAAATGCATAAGATTTCAGGGTCCACGGTTTTCATAATTGTATCACAACTTAGGTGAGAGACATGGTTTACATACAAATACAAAACATTTCTCAAACTTTCAAGAATTATATCATCTTGTTAAGAGGAACTGAGTATTGAGCATGCAAAAGGATGTTATCATTTTAAGCTTAAGAGTGACTGAGGAAATTGAGACATTTCTGAGTCTGGAAATAACAGTTTGTGTCTTTTTATCAGTGTGTGTGTGTGTGTGTGTGTGTGTGTGTGTGTGTGTGTGTGTATGTTTAAGTATAAGTGCATGTGTTTCCAATTCTTTGCACAAAGAAAGTAGTAGACATATCTGAATAGGCATGAAATAACTGAGAGTGAATATATCATCTGAAACTGGTAGTAAGAAAATATCATTCTTGGATTGAAAATTAAGTATGCACACAATGTCATGAAGGGAGAAAGAGGTTGACTGAACTGAGGAATGTTTCAGTAGCAAGATGGAAACGTGATAATATCGATGGAGGGCAGATACTAGAAGAATATGTGCTGTATTTTGTCAGTTTGCCTTAATGAAAACCAAAGTAATGTATGGTATTTCAAAAATAATAATAATTATTGAACATAAAAACAGGAATACAAAGTCTAGACTACTACTGATTTCATTCGAACTCTTTTTTTCTTTTTTTTTAATTGGTTATTTCATTTACATTCCTTTCAAAAGGTATCTCCCTTCCCAGATCCTCCTTGCCAAACTTCTAGGACATCCTACCTGTTCCCTGATTATATGAAGGTGTTCTCCCAACCACTTACTCATTCCTGCTTCTCTTCACAAGCCTTCCCTTATGCAATTTCACATGACCAAGGGCCTCCCTGTCCACTGATGCCAGATGAGGCGATCCTCTGTTATATATGCAGCTTGATCCATTGGTCCTCCCATGTGTATTCTTTGGTTGTTTGTTTAGCCCATATGAGCTCTACCATATCTGGTTGGTTTATACCATTGTTCTTCCTATGGAGTTGCAAATCCCTTTAGCTCCTTTAATAATTCCCCTATGTCCTTCATTGGAGTCTGCATGGTCAGACAAATACTTTCCTGCAATAATCTGCATCTGTATTGGTAATGCTCTGGCAGGGCCTTTCAGAGAACCGCTCCATCAAGCTCCTGTCTTCAAGGACTTCTTGGAATCAGTAGTAGTGTCTTGTTTTAGTAGCTGCATATGAGATAATTTCCTAGGTTGGGCAGACTTTAGGTCATATTTTCTTCAGTCTCTGCTCCACTCTTTATTTTTGTATTTCCTACACACTGGAACAATTCTGTCTTAAAATATTTGAGAAGGGTGTGTGACCCATCCCTAACTCTTGAAATTTCCCTCTGTATTCTTACTGAAGACTTCTCCATTCACATTTCCTCAGCATTCTTTGACAGTTTACAACAAAAGCATAAGTCATACATATGAAGAATATTGACTTTTAAGTGTACAGCAATATCCAGTGCAAAACACTAAACTTGTTTGTGTCATGAAAACACAAAATGGGGGTTATCATTCCACAAATCAATGAGTTGCCTATATGATTTCAGTACAAAGTCACTGAAAAAAGTTTCATGAGTGTACAATTTTCAATAAACTCACCATTGTCATTGATGGTATTAGATTTAAAGTAAGAATAGATGGAAAGAATGATTTTATGGGAAAGTTTATACATTAGAACACAGTGTTGATTCATAGTCACTAGTTGCATCTAATATACTAAGAAGATATTTCTAAACAACACTTCCTCACAGTCACTACTGAAATGTAAAATGAGTAAAAAAAAATGTAGGAAACAAAGGCAATGTAGAATAGATTGATCAGCACAAGTTACTAAATTGAAAAAATGAGAATCAGGGTGGAAGATCATGATTTTGAATTCAAATATTAATGTTGCATTACTTGTTCATTAGCATTGAATCTTTGGAAGGTAGAGTTGCAGGAACTAAACCACTATCTAAAGAGTACAAATGGGGGTCCCATTGCTACAGTTCAAATTTTAGTAGAGGAATGCCTTATCTAGCATCACTGAACAGGGTGTCCCTTGGTTTTATGGAGGCTCCATGATGCAAAGTAGGGGAATGCTAAGGAGCTGAGTCAGGATTTGTTGGGGTTTATGGGTAAGTACCATAATAGAGGAAGAGGAGGAAGAGGAGATAATGGATTTTTAGAGGAGAAACTGGAAAGGGGGATAAAATTTGAAAAGTAAATAATTATAATGTTCAATAAATGGAAAGAAGGAAGAAAGAAAGCACAGACCAGGACATTCTCTCTGGATCTTCTTGAACCTTTACTATTCAATCTTTATCATGCAAATTAACTGTGGATCAGAGTAGAACTGAATCATTTTGGATAGAACTAGGTAAAAGGTATTT
Source organism: Rattus rattus (assembly GCF_011064425.1). Taxonomy (NCBI): domain Eukaryota; kingdom Metazoa; phylum Chordata; class Mammalia; order Rodentia; family Muridae; genus Rattus; species Rattus rattus. Next base: position 175,979,505 of record NC_046155.1, on the reverse strand, counting down.
CTTACTTGGCCTGTTTATTGATTCTGAACAAAATAGAAGCAGAGGCATTGTTTTGATAATCTGTTTGTGCCACCAGTGTGACATTGTTCATACTGTACATGGTCTATGGACCTCAGTGACTATGTTTATAAACTCATGTTTATAGCCTGCCCCTCCCTGTCTTGGATCTTGTAATACAATGTTCTGTGTGTCTCTAGTAGCACTGATTTTACCATTACTGGATTTCTCAATATGAATATTCTGATACAATCCACTTACATCATTCATTTCTAATTGTGTCCACATAATAACCTTGTTAAAAACTTCTAAGATCAAATTGGAACAAAAGGCTTCCTTCCACACTTTTAACAAACGTGAGTGATATCACGGAGCCTAAGAAAGAATAATTCTCCAAAGTATTTTCCAATCTGTGTTAATTACATGAGCTGCTGTCATCAGTTGCAGAGCCCCAGGGAAGAAAGTGCTCAAGCTTCCTCCGCTGCTCAGAAGCAATCTGGAAAAACAAAATGAATCATGAATATTCAACCACTTCTTTACACAGAGTAATAAAAGATGGTAGAAGTTTGATGTACTGATATGCATGGCACATCACAGGCCATACTGCCCAGGTTTAAGGCAGTAAAAATATGTTCATTTTGATGGTAGTATTTTTCTTCCTCAACCTTCCACTTCTCATGGCAAATTTCATTGATCCCTGGTGCTTTTGGAGAACAAATTTTAATGATGTCAAGGATAAATACTTGGATATAAGTTGTGCCTTCATTCTTGCAGCAGTTCAGTTGCCTGTGGAGAAAGATTATTTCAACCAGACTCTGAATGTCCTGTAAGTGCATTTGTATTTTCCATGTAAATGACATCTTCCATATTTCTTGGCTGTTTTTAAGATAAAGATTAGGCAAATCCCTCAGTCTTCGGTCATGTTGCTAAATCTGAACACCACTAAACAAGATTAATTATTTTGCAGATTCAATCTTAGTTTATCCTTTTAATTAATCCAGTGAAGGTTTTCTTTTCCAGGTGACTTCTGACTTAAAGCTTGGAAGCTGAGGAAGAAATGAATATCTACATGGATCTTTCACAGAAAGCCCTCCTAATAACAGTTTATGTTACACACTAGACAGTGATGACTTAGTGAATTTGATCCCATAATATTTCATTAATTTTTATCCCAAGTACTTGCGAATAAATGGTCATAAACTCTGCTTGCACTCCTTCCATCAATTTCTTTCTCCTAGAGCATTTGCTGGTTCCAGTAATATTCATGTTACCAATAATTATTAAAAACTTTACATACATGCAAACTTACTCTCTCAAATTCATTGCGTGTGGTCACTTTTTGCCTTCTAATGCTTCATCAAGTTGGGAAAGAGAAGATGTTTACAATCAGAAATTTATGCTTCACAGGAATGCCTAGAAGTATGTGTTTGTATGTAATGAGCAAGGACTATTTAGGTCATTAGAGGGCAAGACATCCAATTGTTTTAAAGATAAAATCTGAAATACATGTGACTGTGTGTTTCACACTGTTCATGTACAGTCACTGGCCTTTTTTTTTTTTTTATAAAGTTCAGTTTGGCATTCTCTCTTTAGATTTAAATAGATTTGAAACATATGGGATTACATGATGTATTTACATTCTTGGAATAGTGAAGCTATCAATAACAGTGATGACTGCTTATGTCCCTTGTCATTGGCATAGGTTACAGTTGTGGTGTGGGAGAGATGCAACATTTGAGAACAGAGATACAGGAATTTTCCATTAGGTTTTTTCATTGTTTTAGAAACACATCTACCCTTTGCATATTTAAGTTGGTTAATTTCTGACCCCTTTATGATATTTATCTTTCAAGACTTTTTTGCAGTAATTTTAGAAAATATAAGTGCACATCTTACCAATGTTATATCAATACTCATGTTAGTGAGTTGCTGTAAGCTGTTTTAAAACACAGCCCTTTAGCCTTCTAGGCTACACAGACAACTTAAGTAACTGATGTTTCCTAAAGTTTCACTGAAGAATGTATTTTGAGCACTGTACAAGGTTTACTCTTAAATTACTTTTGTATATTAGTAAAATTTTTAATTGATAATTTTGTGTGTGGTAACAGAGAATATCATAAAATGGTCAATTTTATAGAGTATAGAATGAAAATACCACAGGGATCCAATTTCTGGTGAAAACCTAAGTGTATTTACCTTAAATTTAATCATTAAATATATAGGAATACATTTATGGTTTCCTGATCAGATTGTATTAAGTTAAAAGTATGTCATTGCAGACATTAATCTTTACATAAAAATAAACACAATATTGTATAATTCCATTCCTACTGTCTTGTTGCCCACTTTCATTAAAAGAAAATGATCATATTACATCAAAATTTCTTCTAAATTATAAACATATAATACTGGAAAATGCAAATGTCCCTGCAATTTATTTATTTTCCTAGTTCTCAGTATGATGCTGGCATTATTTTTTTGTACATGGAAAGGTTGTCAAAGACATTTACTAGAAATTAAATTATAATGATGAGAAGTATGGAGAGTTACTATACCACATTCCTTTGTAAATAGAAAGTAAGGGAATGACATTTGGGTGGTGGGGCAAGTCCTTAATCTCTGCACCTAGTACCTGGCACAAGTGTATAACTACACATTTGAAGTGAGTATATTCTGCAGCAATGTATCTTATAAAACACTCAGATAAGATTGATGAAAGTAAGAAGTGCATGCTGAAAGAAGACTGATATCGCTGTCTCCCAAGACGCACAGACAGAACATGTCAAATGCAGAGGTGAATGCTAGCAGCAAACCACTGAACTGAGAACAAGATTAGAGTTAGAGAATTGGAGAGGATTGAAAGTGCCAAAGGGTTTGCAACCCCATACTAGCAACAATGCCAGCCAACCAAATCTCCCAGGGACTAAACCATTGCCTAAAGACTATACAAAGAATGACCCATGGCTCCAGCTGCATATGTAGCAAAGGATGACCTTATTGGGCAGCAATGGGAGGAGAAGCTCTTGGTCCTGCCATGGCTGGATCCCCTAGTGCAGGGAAATATAGGGGACTAGTAAGAGGAGTGCATGGGGAGGGGAACACCCTTATAGAAGTAGGGGAGAAGGATGAGATATGGGGCTTATATCTGGAAAACTGGGAAAGGGAATAACATTTGTAATGTAAACTAAAAAGTAACCAATAAAAGAAAAATAAATAAAATTAAATAGAATGAGATAAAGTTTGATGTGGGAAATAGAATAAGAATTTATGTTCAAAGATAAAAATTTACTGTAAAAATTATAAAATAAAACACTCAGATATATTGCTCTCTCATGACCTAAGTAATCCTTGCTCAAATACATACAATTATATGCATAGAAATGTATGATTTACCCAATAAGTGTTTGATATTTGAATTTATATGTTTATTAAGATTTTCGTTCACCAAAGATTGAAACAAAAATTAACAAGATGAGGGTAGATAGGAGGGGACATGTTAAGCATATTGGCCACCAATTATAAGTGATTGTATGTACAGGAAACAAATGTTGCTGCAGAAAGAATATTATGCACTGATCAATAAATCATGTTTTCAGATCTTAACCAATTCAATTAATTTCAAAAGAAAATATTATGAACTCAATAGCTCTCACAACACAAATATTTTATATTGCTTAATAATTTTGAAATGGACACATGATCAGAATTACTGTTTTATGCATATCAGTGGTTTTCTCTTTACTTTCTATCAAGCACAGAAAAATAGAGATGGAAATTTTCTGTAAAAGAGGTAAATAGCATGTCTTATTTATGGGAGACACACTGACATGGAGTTTTAAAGTGTCTGCTATTTTCTAGGTTATCATGTCAACCCAATCTAAAAAGCAAAGCCAGCTGTTTCCATCTTTAGAGGTCAGATGCAGAATTTTCCAGTACAGAATAGTGCTTCTATTGAGTACAATTGATCATGTATAAACATCTGTCCATGATAAAAACTATGTTCTTTTACAGAAAAACAACGAAAAACAACAGATATGCCTTGGCATTAGCCTTTTCGATGGATGAAGTCAACAAGAATCCTGATATTTTACCAAATATGTCTTTGGTTATAAAACATACTTTGAGCTATTGTGATGGAAAAACTGCACTAGATGTAGTTAAAGAAAAATTTTATATGCCTTTACCTAATTATGTCTGTAAAGAAGAGACTATGTGTTCATTTCTGCTTACAGGGCTGAATTGGATGTCGTCTATAAAGCTTTTCAGAAACTTGGACACCTTCTTATTTCCACGTGTGAGTTATTATAGGCAAGGAATTCTTCACATCATTTCTCTTTGGGAGACCTTGATAGATATTAAGAAAATTAATGGATGAGATTGGACTTATGCTTATATTAAACTATGTAGTTTCACAGTACTTACTAATCACAGACATAATAGGCCTTCTGCTAGTTGTGACCTCCAGAAGTTGACAGGTTCCAGAAAGGAAAAATAGAGGAGGCCACGAAGAATTGAATCTGACATGGTGGCAGAGAAAAACTTGCAGTCTTGACTGACTGGCAGTCAGACTATTTATTTATTTATTTATTTATTTATTTATATCTCTGTAAACAGAGATTGATTCATGTTGTTCCAAAAACTTGAAATATTATTTCTGTCCCCAGATGTGTGCTATCTTCATCTTGGTAATAGGTTTAGTCTATCATTGTTAAAATTTCAAATAACACATTTATCACAAACCATCATTTTGGTGTTATAAGTTTTGGTATCAGTGATAAACTGTGATTAAACAGAATTTTATTTTACAAACATTTTCTCTTTACCCAACTTTTAGTTGTCTGGAGTACTTTTTCACAAAGGCATGATGACAAACCATATTGAGCCTGGCAGCTCATAACATTTCAGTATCACTAAACAGGACAAAAAATTCAATCTATTCTGTGAAGTTAGCCATTTTACTAGCAGCGAGTCTTTAACCAAGCATTAAGGGTCAGAGTGCTCATTTTCATTAAAACCTCTGTCAAAATGTCATCAACAAACTGCTATAGTTAATATAAATAATTTTCTTTAATAATATAATGATTAAGTCATAACTTTGTGGAATTTACTGCTATGTCTTACCTTGCTTTTCTTTTGTTTCCTCCTTATAAAATACAAGAATGGATATTCATTAGTGAACTTTTCTAAGAGGTTATGGGGTTCTGATACCTCATTCTTTCATATCTTTCCATATGATTATTTTCCCATCATTTTAAGATACTTGTTATGTTAGAGATAACTCCATTCAATCAAACTTTGTTTCTGTCTAAGTGCCTGAAGAAATTCCACTTATGAATCTGAAATATTTTGCAGCAAAACTGCTTGGGTATTGAGTAGGATGAAGAATTTAATATGATTGGCTCCTAACACTTTTATGCAGGCAAATTGCGTTTACATTTTAAAATTTACTTTGTACTGATAATCTGTTTCTTGAAGAGGACAGAGGCAGATATTCACAGAGTATTTTGGAGCTTTATACTGAAAAAGATATCTATAGCATCTTTATGTGAGTCACATCCTCTAGTGTACAAGGAATACCTACAAGTAGGGCAAGATAAGAATATGTTTTCCTAAAAGCTAAAGCAGTATTATGCATCAGACTTTCCTGTTAAATAGTAGAGGAAGTATTTCTGGATTAAGGCATAAATGCCTTTTTGAAAACACATATTAGCCAAATATCCCTAAGTTATAAATATATTAAAATCTCTCCAAACATTGAATACACAGATACAAAGAAAAAGTCTGAATGACAGAAGTTATTATAACATGCAAATATAGTTTGTTATATCTTTGTCAAACAGCTATGCTTGCTGTTCCCATTAGAGTTGGATGTACCAGACTTTCACATTTGCTCATTTGAATCATGATGAGAGGAAAATTCATAGGAAATCAACCGTTTGTGGGTAAATATGATTACAAGTTTTTTTTAAGTGCACTACCACTCATGCTGCTCTCTGTATTGTAGTTTCTTCAGATTTCCTATGGACCTTATCAATCCATGTTCAGTGATAATGAACAATTTCCCTATCTCTATCAGCTGACCCCAAAGGACACATCATTAGCATTGGCAATTGTCTCCTTCATACTTTACTTCAACTGGAACTGGGTTGGCCTTTTTATCTCAGATAATGATGAAGGCAATCAATTTCTCTCAGAGTTGAAAAAAGAGACACAAAACAAGGAAATTTGCTTTGCCTTTGTGAATGTGATGGCAGTGATTGACTTTATATTCTATCAAAAAACTGAAATGTACTACAATCAAATTGTTATGTCATCCACAAATGTTATTATCATTTATGGGGAAACAGATAGTATTATTGAATTGAGCTTCAGAATGTGGGAATCTCCAGTTATACAGAGGATATGGATCACTAAATCAGAGTGGGATTTCCTGACAAGTAAGAGAGTCTTAACTCGTGGAACATTCTATGGGACTCTGACATTTCAACATCACCATGGTGAGATTTCTGGATTTAAGAATTTTGTAGAGACATGGTCCCATCTCAGAAGCATAGATTTAAAGACATTAATCCCAGAGTGGAATTACTTTAACTATGAAGTCTCAGCATCTAACTGTAAAATATTGAGGAACTTTTCATCCAATGCCTCATTGGAATGGCTAACAGAGCAGAAGTTTCACATGGTCTTTAATGATATTAGTCATAGCATATACAATGCTGTGTATGCCATGGCTCATGCCCTCCATGAGAATAAACTGCAAGAGGTTGATAATCAGGAACTAAGACATGGGAAAGGAGCAAGTACTCACTGCCTGAAGGTAGAGTTTCTGTATTTTGTTTCTATTTTTATTAGGCATTTTCTGTCTTTACATTTCAAATGTTATCCCCTTTCATTCACTTTGAAGCCCCCTCCTCCTGCTTCTATGAAGATGCTCTCACTTACCCTCACTCACTCAAAAAATACTGTCATTGCTCTACATTTTCCATTTCATACAGAATTACAAGTTTAGTGGGATTTTATAATAGGATTTAATGATTTTTTTTAATTTCTTCATTTTCTCTTATGTCTCCCTTTTAATTTTCTGATTCTATCAATTTGGATTCTGTCTCTGTTAACACTGATTAGTCTGGCTAAGGGTTTCGGCTTATATTGTTGATTTTATCAAAGAAATAGCTCCTGGTTTTGTATAATCCTTAAATAGTTCTTTTTGTTTCTACTTGGTTGATTTCAACCCTGAGTTTGATTTTTCTCCTTCTGTCTACACACCTTGAGTGTATTTATGTCTTTTTTTTCTTGAGTTTTCAGGTGTGCTGTCAACCTACTAGTGTATGTAAACTCCAGACTTTTTTGTTTTTGTTTTTGTTTTTTTTTTTGTTTTTTGTTTTTTTGTTCTCTTTGGAAGCAGGCCAGCTATGAGTTTTCTTCTTAGCACTCTGTTCCTTGTGTCTCAAAAGTTTTATATGTTGTGACTTCCTTTTCATTAAATTCTCAAGTCTTTAATTTCTTTCTTTATTCCTTCCTTGACCAAGTTTTCATTGAATAGAGAGTTGTTAAACTTCCATAGTTATGTGGTCTTTCTGTTGTTTTTGTTGTTTTTGAAGACGAGCCTTAGTCCATGGTGATCTGACAGGAGGTATGGAAATATTTCCATTTTCTTATATCAGCTGAAGAATTTTTTATGAATAATTATATGGTCTGGTTTGGAGAAGGTTCCATGAGATCCTGAGAAGAAGGTATATTCTTTAGTTTTATGACGTAACAAAATACAGATATTTGTTTATTACATTTGGTTCATAATTTCTTTAAGTTTCAATGTGTTTCTATTTAGATTCTATTTCCATGATCTGTCCATTGATGAGAGTGAGGTGTTAAAGTCCCAACCCATTATTGTGTATGATACAGGGAATGATTTAGATTTAGTAAATTTATTTTATGTTGGTGGGTTCCACTGCACTTGGAGCATAGATGTTCAGAATTGAGAGTTCATCTCTGTAGATTTTTCTTTTAATAAATATGAAAATGTCTTCCTTACCTTTTTTGATAGCTTTTAGTTGAAAGGTCATTGTATTCAATATTAGAATGACTACTCTAGCTTGTTTCTTGTGACCATTTGCTTGGAAAGTTTTTGCCAGCCTTTCACTCTGAGGAATTGGCTGTCTTGGTCACTGAGGTGTGTTTCCTCTATGTAGGAAAATGCTGAGTCTTGTTTATGTATCAACTCTGTTAGTCTATATCTTTTTATTAGGGAATTGAGCACATTGTTGATAAAAGATATTAGGAAGCCATGGTTGTTGATTCCTGTATTCTTTTTTGTTAGCAGTACTTCTTCATGAATTTTATCTATCAAGAGAAGATGAATTTTTAAGTATACTCATCAAGTGTTTGGAAATTATTTTAAGGAAAGGTATTCATTAGGTTCTTCCAGTGATTCTGCCCACAGTATTGCCTTTGAGTAATTTACTTGGTTTATGAGAGTAATTAAACAAGGAATAGTGTTGGTAATCAGTTCCATCAGTAAAAATATGTTTATAGTTGTGAATGTATCTTTCTCACTGTGTATATGTATAATTTTTCACTTTCTGTGTTTCTGTGTTTATATTTGTTTTGCTTTGATCATAGACGTTTATGTATATGTATGACTGTGATTGTGAGTAACAATATTTCTATGAATGAATTTATTTCTATAAGTATGTTTGTATATTTGTGTATGTTTCTTTGTGTTATTGTTAGAGTATATGTCTTAGTATATCATTGTATGTACTTTGTGAGTGTTTGTATGTGCTTGTACGTATTTGTATTTGCTTTACTCTGTAGGTGTCGGCCTATTTCTTTGTGCTTGTCTTGACTTTACCTGCCTTTTACTCATTATGTGTGAGTATAAATTCTTCTCAGTGTCAATATCGTTCAGGGTTGATGCTTAAATTTTATACCTCTCCCTGTGTATTGTTGCCAATCTGTGTATATTTGTGTGTCTGCGTGTACATGCCTGTGTATGTGTGTGTATTTAATATGTGCCAGTGTATGTATTTTATGTAATTTCATATCTGTGTGTATATATATTTATATAAATTTTTTGTGGCTGAATATTTACCTGTCTTTGTAAACACATATGTATATTTGTGTGTAAATAAGTGTATACCTCTATTACATGAGTTACTCAGAAAAAATGTGAGCCTCTTTATGTGTTAATGTGTTCATGTCCATATATGTGTGTATGAGTTGCATATTTCTGCTTGGTTCTGCATTTCTGTCAGTTTGTGTTTGGTAGTATTGTCTGAGAGAACTGAAATATTTGAAATATTATGATAATTTCATTTTCTAAATATTTTTCTTTTATTGGATATTTTATATTTACACTTTAAATGTTATCACCATTCCCCCACTCGAGAAATCTGTTATCCCATCTTCTTCTATGAGTGTACACTTCGCACACTTCTATGAGGGTGTTCTCTCACTCAACCGCCCGCTACCTCCCAGCTGCCAGACTTGTCATTTCCCTACACTGGGGCATCAAGTCTTGACAAGACTAAGGGCCTCTTCTTCAACTGATGCCTGACAAAGCCATCCTCTGTTACATTTGCAGTTGTTGACATTGGTCCATCCACGTGTACTTTTGGGATGGTGGTTTAATCCCTGGAACGCTGGGACCCTGGGAGTTCAGGGGTTTCTGGTCTCTTGATATTGTTGTTCTTTTTATGGTGTTGCAAATCCCTTCAGGTCCTTCAGTCCTTTCTCTAACTCCTCCACTGGGAACCATGTTCTCATTTCAACGGTTGACTGAAAGCATTCATCTCTGTATATGTCAGGGTCTTGCAGAGCCTCTCGGGGGACAACTATATAAAGCTCCTGTCAGTAATTACTTCCTAATCCACAATATTTTCTGTATGTGGGATGGATCCCTCAAGTGTGGCAGTTTCTGCATGAACTTTATTTCCGACTCTGCTACGCAATTTCTAACTATATTTCCTCCTGTGAGCATTTTTGTTCCCTCATCTAAGAAGGTCTAAATAATCCACACTTTGTTCTTCCTACTTCTTGTGGAATTCAGGTGGTCTGTGAATTGTATCTTGGTTATCGTGTGCTTTTCCGCAAATAGCCACTTATGAGTAAATGCATACAATACATACTCTTTCGAGATTCAGTTAACTCACTCAGGATGCTATTTTATAGTTCCATCCATTGACTTAAGAATTTCATGAAGACATTTTTTTTAATAGGTGAGTAGTAGTCAATTGTGAAAATGTATCACATTTTCTGTATCCACTCCTCTGTTGAAGGACATCAGGATTTTTTCAGTTTCTGACCATTATAAATACGGCTGCTTTGCATGAACATAGGGTACCATGCGTCCTTGTTATAAGTTGGAGCACCTGTCAGGCATATCCCCAGGAATTATATAACTTAGGTCAAAGGTAGTACTAATTCCAATTTTCTGAAGAACCACCAGAGTTAATTCCAGAGTCATTGAACCAGATGGTAATCCCATAAAGAGTGGAGAACTGTTCCCCTTGTGCACATCCTTGCCAAGATCTGCTGTCACCTGAATTTTTGATCTTAGTCATTCTGACCAGGTGGAATCTCAGAGATGTTTTGATTTGCATTTACCTGATGACTAAGGATGCTGAATACTTCTTTTGGTGCCTCACAGATATTCAATATTTCTCAGATGAGAAATATTTGCTTAGCTCTGTAGCACATTTTTTAAAGGGATTTTTTTATTCCCTGGAGCTTAACTGCTTGAAGTCTTTGTATATATTGGATATTTACCCTCCTATTGGATGTAGGGTTGTTAAACCCAACTTTTCCAGTTACCTCCCAACTTGATCTGACATTTTGTTCTATTGACATCAAGACTTATTAAGAACCTCTCCTCCCATTGCAATTTTACAAGGTATTCTCTGTTTCATTTTGATCTTAGAGCACCTAAATTGTGTTCTGTTAGGATTGGTTTTTCCACTGGAATCTGGGGAGTTCTGGGAGTTCTGGTTTCTTGATATTGTTGTTCTTATTGGGTTTCAAACCCCTTCAACTCCTTCAGTCCTTTCCCAAAATCCTCCCTTGGGGACCCTGTTCTCAGTTCATTGGGTGGACTACCATCCTTTTCTGTATTAGTAAGACTCTTGCAGAACATCTTAAGAGACAGGCGTGTCAGGCACCTATCAGCAAATACTCTTGACATCCACAATATTGTCTGGGTTTTTTGTCTTCATATAGGATGGATTCCCCAAGTGTGGCAGTCTCTCCATGGCCTTTCTTTCAGTCTTTGCTCCACAATTTGTCACCATATTATCTCCTATAAGCATTTTTGTTCTCCCATTCAGGAAGGTCTAAAGCATCCACACTTTGGTCTTCCATATTATTGAAGTTCATGTAGTCTGTCAATTGTATCTTGGGTAGTCAACGTGTTTGAGCTAAAATCCTCTAATCATGCTCATGGATTGGCAATAATATTATAGTAAAAGTGGGCATCTTACTGAAATCAATATACATATAAAATGCAATACCCATCAAAATACAAAGTAAATTTTTCACAGTTTGAAAGAGAAATTTGCAAATTCATTAGGAATATAAAAGAAAAAAACACAGAACAGCAAAAACTATTGTCCACTAAAGAACTTTTGTGGGAATCAACTAAAACTGTATGGTATTTTTTCCACATGGAGAGGTTTAATGAGAGAAGAAGAGTAGAAAAGAGAAATAGTGGTAAAATCCATGGCATATTAGGAAACAGAGGCAGAAGAGACAGGGACAGTGGAAGATAATTGAAGATCCAGAATGAACCCACATAAATGCATGGTATTTTGACAAAAGAACAAAAACTATCTAGTGGGAAAAAAAGACAGCATTTTAAACAAATGGTGCTGGTTCAATTGGAGGTCAGCATGTAAAAGAAGGGAAATTGATCTATTCTTATCACCGTGTACAAAGCTTAAGTCCAAGTGAATCAAGGACCTTCACGTAAACCTGATAATTTCATTTTGCCAATTGCTTTTGTTGTGATTTCTCTTTTTTAATTCCTTAAATATTTTGCTTTAAATTTGAAATTATTATACATTTTACGACTTGAAGGAATGGTATATACATTGTTGTACAATGCTTGTCTTTTAGCTAAACTTCTTTCTTAGAAAAACTCATGTTACTATGTTCTCTTGCAGACAGAGTGATTATAAAACACAGAGAGAGAATGAAGGAAGACTATGATGTTGTTCACTTTCAGAATTTCTCACAACGCCTTCTGGTTAAGGTGAAGATAGGAAAATTCAGCCCCTAATTTCCACATGGTGGACACTTTCACTTATATGGAGACAGGATTGAGTTGGCAACAGGAAGTAGAATGGTGGGTGTGTTCTAACTTATTGATTTATACTACACAGAAGTAACACTGCAACATATTGAAATGAAATATTTTGTCCAATCAGGAACCAATATCTAGGCTCCTGTTTTATTTTTTTATTTCATTTTTAACGTATTTTACTAATTCTTTGAAGATTTCATGCATGCATAAAATATACCTTTGTCATATGAGAACAATTATCTGAAATATAATGAATATAAAACTGTTCTTTTCACTGTTTGATATCCTTTCCTTTAAAGTGAACAATATTCTTTTCATACCATTGTTGTTATTACATAGTAATCTTCTCCCTTACTTTAAACCTCTGGAACACATGTTGTTATAAGTGAGACTAATGTGACAGTTATGAAATTCTAAGATTCATAAATCCTAACACATCATTATACTCAAAATGTTTTACTGTATAATCAAAAACATATACCAGGTTCTGTAGTGAACACAATTACAGAATTTCATATTCACAGAACCATTAATTTTTAATAAACTTGAGAACCCCTTCATACTTTTAAGTAAGATGATTGAAATTTCAAAGTAATATATAAATAGCACTAGTACAACAGACAATTGGCTATTAAAATACATCAAATATGGTAATTACAACAACCATATGAAATTAAAATTAATTTTCCATTATAGTTGAACATTTTTGGTAATATTCTCTAGATGTAATCAATGACAATTAGCCTTTTTTATATTTTAAGATATTCTCTGGTGTCTTCAGAATGTATGGAGACTCATTCACATAAATGAGGACACCTTTTTTTTTAAATAAAATTGGAGGATACCATTAAAATGAATAATAAGAGGGAAAATGAAATTAGATAACAATATCTTTGATAGATATGTATGGAATAATTCTTGACTAAAACACCCATGAAAAGAATATAACACAACAGCAATATCATTCGCTGAGAACAGAGAGAATTTAATCCAGAGATACAAGCATGTTTCCATATATGCGGATTCTTTGATTGTAATACACCACACAATAAAGAATTACATTATGTTCCATAAACATTCAGAAATGGCCGTTAACCAAGCCCAAAATTCATTCAGACTGAGAGGAATAAAAGAAGTGATAGAACAGAAGGAACACATATTGATATGTCATATTCTTTCAAAAACCTATTGACAGTACTATAATACAAGCAGATAAAATTATTATCCATGAAAGTCAGAAATAATGACAAGTAGTTTGGTTGGTTCATTTTTTTACCCAAGCACTTTAGAGACATTGGTCTGAATATCACTGTCTATTTCTTGCTATTCTGCCCTATATTATGAGCCCAAACCTGCCATGCATGATATGAAGGAACTACCTTAAAATATATTGTCATGAAGCAAAAAAGTATGTTCTTTTCCATACTCTAATGAAAAATAGTCTTTAAAGCATTACAAAGTGTTAACATAAATTTAAGGAAAATGATGGTGAAAAAGAGAAAATGTACTCTGCTCTTTATTGTGAATATTAATCTAGCAACACTCCATGGTTAGACCCTGTTTCAACAATATGAGAATCATAGGAAGAGTTCTTCAAATCTTCAACTTAATGTTAAGCAATCTAAATTTTATCTAGCCTTTTCCAGTATTTGCATCCAGTGCGGAGTACTTTAACCTTATGTACCACTCCATATTTAAGGTCATTACTCATTTCTTTATCATTTCCAACCATGGTAAAATAGTGTCTGCATATTCCAATTTTTTATTATACAATTTTCCATGCTTTACAATACTAATTTATTCAAGGTTATATTTGTTATTAGTGATTTAAAGACATACTGTTTCTCTTTCAAATGTTTTCAAGTGCTAACTTGTATCTCTTTTCCTTTAATTAAACTTTGAACATAAGGTACGTGGGAGGAAGGGGTGATTTGATATAGGGCATATAGTCAGAGAAAGACAGGTATGGATATCTGGAGACTGGAACAAATATCTCAAAAGAAAATTATTGCCTATACTGCCCACAGTTAGATGGACACTCCTATATCAATTACCAATTAAGAAAATGCTTGAAAGGAATGAGGACAGTTGGCTAGTGTTCGTTGAGAATATATCAGAATTAAAGTTCCCTCTGACTGGTTCACAATACTTATTGCAATCTCAATTTTTTACACGAAGCTCACCATCAGTTTTTTTTTTCCTGAATAACTAGACATTCAGAATTTATCCAATATTTCTTCAATGTTTTTCCAATATTCATAGCTGCTTATCAAAAATGGATAGTGTGGAGCAGCTCTCTGCTCCCAGACCCTGTGCGGGAGAGAGACCCATTGCCTGGTCAGGTGGGCACTCCTGAGGCTGCAGAGCAGAAGAGACCACCAACACTGCTCCACCCCTGCCCCACATCCCTGGCCCAAGAGGAAACTATAAGGCCCTGGCTCCAGTGGGAGAG